>NW_027009887.1:0-38278 GCF_036934945.1 Oncorhynchus masou masou
AATGACATGCTGATAGCCAAGGGGATAATAATGACATGCTGATAGCCAAGGGGGAATAATGACATGCTGATAGCCAAGGGGGAATAATGACATGCTGATAGCCAAGGGTGAATAATGACATGCTGATAGTCAAGGGGGAATAATGACATGCTGATAGCCAAGGGGGAATAATGACATGCTGATAGCCAAGGGTGAATAATGACATGCTGATAGTCAAGGGGGAATAATGACATGCTGATAGCCAAGGGTGAATAATGACATGCTGATAGTCAAGGGTGAATAATGACATGCTGATATCCAAGGGTGAATAATGACATGCTGATAGCAAAGGGGAATAATGACATGCTGATAGTCAAGGGGGAATAATGACATGCTGATAGTCAAGGGTGAATAATGACATGCTGATAGCCAAGGGTGAATATTGACATGCTGATAGCCAAGGGTGAATATTGACATGCTGATAGCCAAGGGTGAATAATGACATGCTGATAGCCAAGGGTGAATAATGACATGCTGATAGTCAAGGGGATAATAATGACCTGCTGATAGCCAAGGGTGAATAATGACATGCTGATAGCCAAGGGTGAATAATGACATGCTGATAGCCAAGGGGATAATAATGACATGCTGATAGCCAAGGGTGAATATTGACATGCTGATAGTCAAGGGTGAATATTGACATGCTGATATCCAAGGGTGAATAATGACATGCTGATAGCCAAGGGGATAATAATGACCTGCTGATAGCCAAGGGTGAATAATGACATGCTGATAGCCAAGGGGATAATAATGACCTGCTGATAGCCAAGGGTGAATAATGACATGCTGATATCCAAGGGTGAATAATGACATGCTGATAGCCAAGGGTAGACATGCTGATAGCCAAGGGGAATAATGACATGCTGATAGCCAAGGGTGAATATTGACATGCTGATAGTCAAGGGTGAATATTGACATGCTGATATCCAAGGGGTGAATAATGACATGCTGATAGCCAAGGGGATAATAATGACCCGCTGATAGCCAAGGGTGAATAATGACATGCTGATAACCAAGGGTGAATAATGACATGCTGATAGCCAATGACCTGCTGATAGCCAAGGGTGAATAATGACATGCTGATAGTCAAAATAATGACATGGTGAATAATGACATGCTGATAGCCAAGGGTGAATAAATGACATGCTGATAGATAGACCAAGCAAAGGGGATAATAATGACATGCTGATAGCCAAGGGTGAATAATGACATGCTGATAGTCAAGGGTGAATATTGACATGCTGATAGCAAAGGGGGAATAATGACATGCTGATAGCAAAGGGGAATAATGACATGCTGATAGCCAAGGGTGAATAATGACATGCTGATAGTCAAGGGGGTAATAATGACATGCTGATAGCAAAGGGTGGAATAATGACATGCTGATAGCAAAGGGTGAATAATGACATGCTGATAGCAAAGGGGGAATAATGACATGCTGATAGCAAAGGGTGAATAATGACATGCTGATAGCCAAGGGACATGAATAATGACATGCTGATAGCCAAGTAATAATGACATGCTGATAGCAAAGGGGAATAATGACATGCTGATAGCCAAGGGGAATAATGACATGCTGATAGCCAAGGTGAATAATGACATGCTGATAGCCAAGGGTGAATAATGACATGCTGATAGTAATGACATGCTGATAGCCAAGGGGATAATAATGAATAGCCATAATAATGACATGCTGATAGCCAAGGGGAATAATGACATGCTGATAGCCAAGGGTGAATAATGACATGCTGATAGCCAAGGGGTAATAATGACCTGCTGATAGCTAAGGGGGTAATAATAATGACATGCTGATAGCCAAGGGTGAATAATGACATGCTGATAGCCAAGGGTGAATAATGACATGCTGATAGCCAAGGGTGAATAATGACATGCTGATAGCAAAGGGGGAATAATGACATGCCGATAGCCAAGGGGATAATAATGACCCGTTGATAGTCAAGGGTGAATAATGACATGCTGATAGTCAAGGGTGAGTAATGACATGCTGATAGCCAAGGGGATAATAATGACATGCTGATAGCCAAGGGGATAATAATGACATGCTGATAGCCAAGGGGATAATAATGACATGCTGATAGCCAAGGGTGAATAATGACATGCTGATAGTCAAGGGGATAATAATGACCTGCTGATAGCCAAGGGGGTAATAATGACATGCTGATAGCCAAGGGTGAATAATGACATGCTGATAGCCAAGGGGGTAATAATGACATGCTGATAGCCAAGGGTGAATAATGACATGCTGATAGCCAAGGGTGAATAATGACATGCGGATAGCCAAGGGTGAATTATGACATGCATCACATCATGAAGGAATCCTACAGCTACTGTATTCATCTGTGGAATCCTCGACTCACAATAGTGTTCCATTGTTCCTCTCGGAATCCTCCACACCCTCGTCCTCACTCAGAGCAAATGGACGTATGTGTTCCTATACATTATTCAGATCTCATGTACAGCTGAGTCAGGCTGACAGATGCTCCCATTCACCCGAGGGGGAGGGGGAGGGGGGTGATCTACCAGAGGGTTGCTGGCATCAATATCTCAGGTGCCACATACTGCGATGTTCCCTTGACAGGAACATAACCCCTGCTTCAGTCTCCTCCGACGTTACGTGTGTATATCAGCTGGTTGACAAAAGCAGAAGACTAATGTCTATCTGGACTAATAAACATCCCGTCCTCCGTCAACTCAATTCATGTGCAGTGAGTCAGACAGTACAAATGGAATGTACTTAAAGATGGCAATTTGTGAATTTGTAGCTACTTCTGGCAAGGCAGTTGGTGTTAAATACCTCACATTAAATTCACATCTAGTATCCAGACATTATTTAATTGTCTTTTCTGTTTCCCAGGTGGTTTTAAATGCCTCACATTAAATTCACATCTAGTATCCAGACATTATTTAATTGTCTTTTCTGTTTCCCAGGTGGTTTTAAATACCTCACATTATATTCACATCTAGTAACCAGTCATTATTTAATTGTCTTTTCTGTTTCCCGGGTGGTTTTAAATACCTCACATTATATTCACATCTAGTATCCAGTCATTATTTAATTGTCTTTTCTGTTTCCCAGGTGGTTTTAAATACCTCACATTATATTCACATCTAGTATCCAGCCATAACTGTTTAAGATGTCACCAAATGTCTCTATTCGTTACAAACCTGTTTATACACACGGTTAGATAAAACACTAGAGATCACAAAATATGTTCAGCATTGAGGACAAAGAGTTCAATCTTGGTTTCACCAGACCAGAGAATCTTGTATCTCATGGTCTGAGAGTCCTTTAGGCCTTTTACTGAGGAGTGGCTTCCGTCTGGCCACTCTACCATAAAGGCCTGGTTGGTGGAATGCTGCAGAGATGGTTGTTCTCCCATCTCCACAGAGGAACTCTGGAGCTCTGTCAGAGTGACCATCTGGTTCTTGGTCAGGGCCCTTCTCCCCCAATTGCTCAGTTTGGCTGGGCGGACCAGCTCTAGGAAGAGTCTTGGTGGTTCCAAATCTCTTCCATTTTGTTCTTGGGGATCTTCAATGCTGCAGAAATGTTTTGGTACCTTTCCCCAGATCTGTCCCCAAGTCCCCAATCCTGTCTTGAAGCTCTACGGACAATTCCTTTGACCTCATGGCTTGGTTTTTGCTCTGACATGCACTGTCAACTGTAGGACCTTTATATAGACAGGTGTTTGCCTTTCCAAATCATGTCCAAACAATTGAATTTACCACAGGTGGAAACACCTCAAGGATCATCATTGGAAACAGGATGCATCTGAGCTAAATTTAGTCTCATAGCAAAGGGTCTGAATACTTAAGTTATTATTATATATACATATATATATATATATATATATATATATATATATATATATATATACATTTTTACCCCCTTTTTGTGGTATCCAATTGTTAGTAGTTACTGTCTTGTCTCATCGCTAAAACTCCCGTGCGGACTCGGGAGAGGCGAACGTCGAGAGCCGTGCTTCCTCAGAAACACAACCCAACCAAGCCGCACTGCTTCTTGACACAATGCCCATCCAACCGGAAGCCAGCCGCACCAATGTGTCGGAGGAAACACGGTACACCTGGCGACCTGATCAGCGTACACTGCACCCAGCCTGCCACAGGAGTCGCTAGTGCACGGTGAGACAAGGACATCCCTGCCGGCCAAACCCTAATCCGGACGAAGCTGGGCCAATGTGCGCCACCCCATGAGCCTCCCGGTCGCGGCCGGCTGTGATAGAGCCTGGACTCGCTGTGATAGAGCCTGGACTCGAGTCTCTGGTGGCACAGCTCACACTGTGATGCAGTACCCTTAGACCACTGAGTCTCTGGTGGCACAGCTAACACTGTGATGCAGTACCCTTAGACCACTGAGTCTCTGGTGGCACAGCTAACACTGTGATGCAGTACCCTTAGACCACTGTGTCTCTGGTGGCACAGCTCACACTGTGATGCAGTACCCTTAGACCACTGAGTCTCTGGTGGCACAGCTCACACTGTGATGCAGTACCCTTAGACCACTGTGTCTCAGGTGGCACAGCTAACACTGTGATGCAGTACCCTTAGACCACTGAGTCTCTGGTGAAACAGCTAACACTGTGATGCAGTACCTTAGACCACTGTGTCTCAGGTGGCACAGCTCACACTGTGATGCAGTACCCTTAGACCACTGAGTCTCTGGTGGCACAGCTCACACTGTGATGCAGTACCCTTAGACCACTGAGTCTCTGGTGGCACAGCTAACACTGTGATGCAGTACCCTTAGACCACTGAGTCTCTGGTGGCACAGCTCACACTGTGATGCAGTACCCTTCGACCACTGAGTCTCTGGTGGCACAGCTAACACTGTGATGCAGTACCCTTAGACCACTGAGTCTCTGGTGGCACAACTCACACTGTGATGCAGTACCCTTAGACCACTGAGTCTCTGTTGGCACAGCTCACACTGTGATGCAGTACCCTTAGACCACTGAGTCTCTGGTGGCACAGCTAACACTGTGATGCAGTACCCTTAGACCACTGAGTCTCTGGTGGCACAGCTCACACTGTGGTGCAGTACCCTTAGACCACTGAGTCTCTGGTGGCACAGCTCACACTGTGATGCAGTACCCTTCGACCACTGAGTCTCTGGTGGCACAGCTAACACTGTGATGCAGTACCCTTAGACCACTGAGTCTCTGGTGGCACAACTCACACTGTGATGCAGTACCCTTAGACCACTGAGTCTCTGTTGGCACAGCTCACACTGTGATGCAGTACCCTTAGACCACTGAGTCTCTGGTGGCACAGCTAACACTGTGATGCAGTACCCTTAGACCACTGTGTCTCTGGTGGCACAGCTAACACTGTGATGCAGTGCCCTTAGACCACTGAGTCTCTGGTGACACAGCTCACACTGTGGTGCAGTACCCTTAGACCACTGAGTCTCTGGTGGCACAGCTAACACTGTGATGCAGTACCCTTAGACCACTGAGTCTCTGGTGACACAGCTCACACTGTGATGCAGTACCCTTAGACCACTGAGTCTCTGGTGGCACAGCTAACACTGTGATGCAGTACCCTTAGACCACTGTGTCTCTGGTGACACAGCTCACACTGTGATGCAGTACCCTTAGACCACTGAGTCTCTGGTGGCACAGCTCACACTGTGATGCAGTACCCTTAGACCACCGAGTCTCTGGTGGCACAGCTAACACTGTGATGCAGTACCCTTAGACCACTGAGTCTCTGGTGGCACAGCTAACACTGTGATGCAGTACCCTTAGACCACTGAGTCTCTGGTGGCACAGCTAACACTGTGATGCAGTACCTTAGACCACTGAGTCTCTGGTGGCACAGCTAACACTGTGATGCAGTACCCTTAGACCACTGTGTCTCTGGTGACACAGCTCACACTGTGATGCAGTACCCTTAGACCACTGAGTCTCTGGTGGCACAGCTCACACTGTGATGCAGTACCCTTAGACCACTGAGTCTCTGGTGGCACAGCTAACACTGTGATGCAGTACCCTTAGACCACTGAGTCTCTGGTGGCACAGCTAACACTGTGATGCAGTACCTTAGACCACTGTGTCTCAGGTGGCACAGCTAACACTGTGATGCAGTACCCTTAGACCACTGAGTCTCTGGTGGCACAGCTAACACTGTGATGCAGTACCTTAGACCACTGAGTCTCTGGTGGCACAGCTAACACTGTGATGCAGTACCCTTAGACCACTGAGTCTCTGGTGGCACAGCTCACACTGTGATGCAGTACCCTTCGACCACTGAGTCTCTGGTGGCACAGCTAACACTGTGATGCAGTACCCTTAGACCACTGAGTCTCTGGTGGCACAACTCACACTGTGATGCAGTACCCTTAGACCACTGAGTCTCTGTTGGCACAGCTCACACTGTGATGCAGTACCCTTAGACCACTGAGTCTCTGGTGACACAGCTCACACTGTGATGCAGTACCCTTAGACCACTGAGTCTCTGGTGGCACAGCTAACACTGTGATGCAGTACCCTTAGACCACTGAGTCTCTGGTGACACAGCTCACACTGTGATGCAGTACCCTTAGACCACTGAGTCTCTGGTGGCACAGCTAACACTGTGATGCAGTACCCTTAGACCACCGAGTCTCTGGTGGCACAGCTAACACTGTGATGCAGTACCCTTAGACCACTGAGTCTCTGGTGGCACAGCTAACACTGTGATGCAGTACCCTTAGACCACTGAGTCTCTGGTGGCACAGCTAACACTGTGATGCAGTACCTTAGACCACTGAGTCTCTGGTGGCACAGCTAACACTGTGATGCAGTACCCTTAGACCACTGTGTCTCTGGTGACACAGCTCACACTGTGATGCAGTACCCTTAGACCACTGAGTCTCTGGTGGCACAGCTCACACTGTGATGCAGTACCCTTAGACCACTGAGTCTCTGGTGGCACAGCTAACACTGTGATGCAGTACCCTTAGACCACTGAGTCTCTGGTGGCACAGCTAACACTGTGATGCAGTACCTTAGACCACTGTGTCTCAGGTGGCACAGCTAACACTGTGATGCAGTACCCTTAGATCACTGAGTCTCTGGTGGCACAGCTAACACTGTGATGCAGTACCCTTAGACCACTGAGTCTCTGGTGGCACAGCTAACACTGTGATGCAGTACCTTAGACCACTGAGTCTCTGGTGGCACAGCTAACACTGTGATGCAGTACCCTTAGACCACTGAGTCTCTGGTGGCACAGCTCACACTGTGATGCAGTACCCTTCGACCACTGAGTCTCTGGTGGCACAGCTAACACTGTGATGCAGTACCCTTAGACCACTGAGTCTCTGGTGGCACAACTCACTCTGTGATGCAGTACCCTTAGACCACTGAGTCTCTGTTGGCACAGCTCACACTGTGATGCAGTACCCTTAGACCACTGAGTCTCTGGTGGCACAGCTAACACTGTGATGCAGTACCCTTAGACCACTGAGTCTCTGGTGGCACAGCTCACACTGTGGAGCAGTACCCTTAGACCACTGAGTCTCTGGTGGCACAGCTCACACTGTGATGCAGTACCCTTCGACCACTGAGTCTCTGGTGGCACAGCTAACACTGTGATGCAGTACCCTTAGACCACTGAGTCTCTGGTGGCACAACTCACACTGTGATGCAGTACCCTTAGACCACTGAGTCTCTGTTGGCACAACTCACACTGTGATGCAGTACCCTTAGACCACTGAGTCTCTGTTGGCACAGCTCACACTGTGATGCAGTACCCTTAGACCACTGAGTCTCTGGTGGCACAGCTAACACTGTGATGCAGTACCCTTAGACCACTGAGTCTCTGGTGGCACAGCTCACACTGTGGTGCAGTACCCTTAGACCACTGAGTCTCTGGTGGCACAGCTCACACTGTGATGCAGTACCCTTCGACCACTGAGTCTCTGGTGGCACAGCTAACACTGTGATGCAGTACCCTTAGACCACTGAGTCTCTGGTGGCACAACTCACACTGTGATGCAGTACCCTTAGACCACTGAGTCTCTGTTGGCACAGCTCACACTGTGATGCAGTACCCTTAGACCACTGAGTCTCTGGTGGCACAGCTAACACTGTGATGCAGTACCCTTAGACCACTGTGTCTCTGGTGGCACAGCTAACACTGTGATGCAGTACCCTTAGACCACTGAGTCTCTGGTGACACAGCTCACACTGTGATGCAGTACCCTTAGACCACTGAGTCTCTGGTGGCACAGCTAACACTGTGATGCAGTACCCTTAGACCACTGTGTCTCTGGTGGCACAGCTAACACTGTGATGCAGTGCCCTTAGACCACTGAGTCTCTGGTGACACAGCTCACACTGTGGTGCAGTACCCTTAGACCACTGAGTCTCTGGTGGCACAGCTAACACTGTGATGCAGTACCCTTAGACCACTGAGTCTCTGGTGACACAGCTCACACTGTGATGCAGTACCCTTAGACCACTGAGTCTCTGGTGGCACAGCTAACACTGTGATGCAGTACCCTTAGACCACCGAGTCTCTGGTGGCACAGCTAACACTGTGATGCAGTACCCTTAGACCACTGAGTCTCTGGTGGCACAGCTAACACTGTGATGCAGTACCCTTAGACCACTGAGTCTCTGGTGGCACAGCTAACACTGTGATGCAGTACCTTAGACCACTGAGTCTCTGGTGGCACAGCTAACACTGTGATGCAGTGCCCTTAGACCACTGAGTCTCTGGTGACACAGCTCACACTGTGGTGCAGTACCCTTAGACCACTGAGTCTCTGGTGGCACAGCTAACACTGTGATGCAGTACCCTTAGACCACTGAGTCTCTGGTGACACAGCTCACACTGTGATGCAGTACCCTTAGACCACTGAGTCTCTGGTGGCACAGCTAACACTGTGATGCAGTACCCTTAGACCACTGAGTCTCTGGTGACACAGCTCACACTGTGATGCAGTACCCTTAGACCACTGAGTCTCTGGTGGCACAACTCACACTGTGATGCAGTACCCTTAGACCACTGAGTCTCTGTTGGCACAGCTCACACTGTGATGCAGTACCCTTAGACCACTGAGTCTCTGGTGGCACAGCTAACACTGTGATGCAGTACCCTTAGACCACTGAGTCTCTGGTGGCACAGCTCACACTGTGGTGCAGTACCCTTAGACCACTGAGTCTCTGGTGGCACAGCTCACACTGTGATGCAGTACCCTTCGACCACTGAGTCTCTGGTGGCACAGCTAACACTGTGATGCAGTACCCTTAGACCACTGAGTCTCTGGTGGCACAACTCACACTGTGATGCAGTACCCTTAGACCACTGAGTCTCTGTTGGCACAGCTCACACTGTGATGCAGTACCCTTAGACCACTGAGTCTCTGGTGGCACAGCTAACACTGTGATGCAGTACCCTTAGACCACTGTGTCTCTGGTGGCACAGCTAACACTGTGATGCAGTACCCTTAGACCACTGAGTCTCTGGTGGCACAACTCACACTGTGATGCAGTACCCTTAGACCACTGAGTCTCTGTTGGCACAGCTCACACTGTGATGCAGTACCCTTAGACCACTGAGTCTCTGGTGGCACAGCTAACACTGTGATGCAGTACCCTTAGACCACTGTGTCTCTGGTGGCACAGCTAACACTGTGATGCAGTGCCCTTAGACCACTGAGTCTCTGGTGACACAGCTCACACTGTGGTGCAGTACCCTTAGACCACTGAGTCTCTGGTGGCACAGCTAACACTGTGATGCAGTACCCTTAGACCACTGAGTCTCTGGTGACACAGCTCACACTGTGATGCAGTACCCTTAGACCACTGAGTCTCTGGTGGCACAGCTAACACTGTGATGCAGTACCCTTAGACCACTGTGTCTCTGGTGGCACAGCTAACACTGTGATGCAGTGCCCTTAGACCACTGAGTCTCTGGTGACACAGCTCACACTGTGGTGCAGTACCCTTAGACCACTGAGTCTCTGGTGGCACAGCTAACACTGTGATGCAGTACCCTTAGACCACTGAGTCTCTGGTGACACAGCTCACACTGTGATGCAGTACCCTTAGACCACTGAGTCTCTGGTGGCACAGCTAACACTGTGATGCAGTACCCTTAGACCACCGAGTCTCTGGTGGCACAGCTAACACTGTGATGCAGTACCCTTAGACCACTGAGTCTCTGGTGGCACAGCTAACACTGTGATGCAGTACCCTTAGACCACTGAGTCTCTGGTGGCACAGCTAACACTGTGATGCAGTACCTTAGACCACTGAGTCTCTGGTGGCACAGCTAACACTGTGATGCAGTACCCTTAGACCACTGTGTCTCTGGTGACACAGCTCACACTGTGATGCAGTACCCTTAGACCACTGAGTCTCTGGTGGCACAGCTCACACTGTGATGCAGTACCCTTAGACCACTGAGTCTCTGGTGGCACAGCTAACACTGTGATGCAGTACCCTTAGACCACTGAGTCTCTGGTGGCACAGCTAACACTGTGATGCAGTACCTTAGACCACTGAGTCTCTGGTGGCACAGCTAACACTGTGATGCAGTACCCTTAGACCACTGAGTCTCTGGTGGCACAGCTCACACTGTGATGCAGTACCCTTCGACCACTGAGTCTCTGGTGGCACAGCTAACACTGTGATGCAGTACCCTTAGACCACTGAGTCTCTGGTGGCACAACTCACACTGTGATGCAGTACCCTTAGACCACTGAGTCTCTGTTGGCACAGCTCACACTGTGATGCAGTACCCTTAGACCACTGAGTCTCTGGTGGCACAGCTAACACTGTGATGCAGTACCCTTAGACCACTGAGTCTCTGGTGGCACAGCTCACACTGTGGTGCAGTACCCTTAGACCACTGAGTCTCTGGTGGCACAGCTCACACTGTGATGCAGTACCCTTCGACCACTGAGTCTCTGGTGGCACAGCTAACACTGTGATGCAGTACCCTTAGACCACTGAGTCTCTGGTGGCACAACTCACACTGTGATGCAGTACCCTTAGACCACTGAGTCTCTGTTGGCACAACTCACACTGTGATGCAGTACCCTTAGACCACTGAGTCTCTGTTGGCACAGCTCACACTGTGATGCAGTACCCTTAGACCACTGAGTCTCTGGTGGCACAGCTAACACTGTGATGCAGTACCCTTAGACCACTGAGTCTCTGGTGGCACAGCTCACACTGTGGTGCAGTACCCTTAGACCACTGAGTCTCTGGTGGCACAGCTCACACTGTGATGCAGTACCCTTCGACCACTGAGTCTCTGGTGGCACAGCTAACACTGTGATGCAGTACCCTTAGACCACTGAGTCTCTGGTGGCACAACTCCCACTGTGATGCAGTACCCTTAGACCACTGAGTCTCTGTTGGCACAGCTCACACTGTGATGCAGTACCCTTAGACCACTGAGTCTCTGGTGGCACAGCTAACACTGTGATGCAGTACCCTTAGACCACTGTGTCTCTGGTGGCACAGCTAACACTGTGATGCAGTGCCCTTAGACCACTGAGTCTCTGGTGACACAGCTCACACTGTGGTGCAGTACCCTTAGACCACTGAGTCTCTGGTGGCACAGCTAACACTGTGATGCAGTACCCTTAGACCACTGAGTCTCTGGTGACACAGCTCACACTGTGATGCAGTACCCTTAGACCACTGAGTCTCTGGTGGCACAGCTAACACTGTGATGCAGTACCCTTAGACCACTGTGTCTCTGGTGGCACAGCTAACACTGTGATGCAGTGCCCTTAGACCACTGAGTCTCTGGTGACACAGCTCACACTGTGGTGCAGTACCCTTAGACCACTGAGTCTCTGGTGGCACAGCTAACACTGTGATGCAGTACCCTTAGACCACTGAGTCTCTGGTGACACAGCTCACACTGTGATGCAGTACCCTTAGACCACTGAGTCTCTGGTGGCACAGCTAACACTGTGATGCAGTACCCTTAGACCACCGAGTCTCTGGTGGCACAGCTAACACTGTGATGCAGTACCCTTAGACCACTGAGTCTCTGGTGGCACAGCTAACACTGTGATGCAGTACCCTTAGACCACTGAGTCTCTGGTGGCACAGCTAACACTGTGATGCAGTACCTTAGACCACTGAGTCTCTGGTGGCACAACTCACACTGTGATGCAGTACCCTTAGACCACTGTGTCTCTGGTGACACAGCTCACACTGTGATGCAGTACCCTTAGACCACTGAGTCTCTGGTGGCACAGCTCACACTGTGATGCAGTACCCTTAGACCACTGAGTCTCTGGTGGCACAGCTAACACTGTGATGCAGTACCCTTAGACCACTGAGTCTCTGGTGGCACAGCTAACACTGTGATGCAGTACCTTAGACCACTGTGTCTCAGGTGGCACAGCTAACACTGTGATGCAGTACCCTTAGACCACTGAGTCTCTGGTGGCACAGCTAACACTGTGATGCAGTACCTTAGACCACTGAGTCTCTGGTGGCACAGCTAACACTGTGATGCAGTACCCTTAGACCACTGAGTCTCTGGTGGCACAGCTCACACTGTGATGCAGTACCCTTCGACCACTGAGTCTCTGGTGGCACAGCTAACACTGTGATGCAGTACCCTTAGACCACTGAGTCTCTGGTGACACAGCTCACACTGTGGTGCAGTACCCTTAGACCACTGAGTCTCTGGTGGCACAGCTAACACTGTGATGCAGTACCCTTAGACCACTGAGTCTCTGGTGACACAGCTCACACTGTGATGCAGTACCCTTAGACCACTGAGTCTCTGGTGGCACAGCTAACACTGTGATGCAGTACCCTTAGACCACTGAGTCTCTGGTGGCACAGCTCACACTGTGATGCAGTACCCTTAGACCACTGAGTCTCTGGTGGCACAGCTAACACTGTGATGCAGTACCCTTAGACCACTGAGTCTCTGGTGGCACAGCTAACACTGTGATGCAGTACCCTTAGACCACTGCGCCACCCGGGAGGCCCTATTATAATTTCGTTATGTATACATTTGCAAAAAAATTCTAAAAACCTGTTTTCGCTTTGTCATTATGGGGTATTGTGTGTAGATTGATGAGGAACAAAAACTATGTAGTCCATTTTAGAGTAAAGCTGTAACGTAACAACATGTGGAAAAGTGTCAAGGGGTCTGAATACACTGTATTTACTCAACACAGAAACAACCCTCAGATGAGTTCCTATCAGGTTTATAGGAGATATTTACTGAACACAGAAACAACCTCCAGATGAGTTCCCATCAGGTTTATAGGAGATATTTAGGAGATATTTACTGAACACAGAAACAACCCCCAGATGAGTTCCTATCAGGTTTATAGGAGATATTTACTGAACACTGAAACAACCTCCAGATGAGTTCCTATCAGGTTTATAGGAGATATTTACTGAACACAGAAACAACCCCCACATGAGTTCCTATCAGGTTTATAGGAGATATTTACTGAACACAGAAACAACCTCCAGATGAGTTCCCATCAGGTTTATATGAGATATTTACTGAACACTGAAACAACCCCCAGATGAGTTCGTATCAGGTTTATAGGAGATATTTACTGAACACAGAAACAACCCCCAGATGAGTTCCCATCAGGTTTATAGGAGATATTTACTGAACACTGAAACAACTCCTAGATGAGTTCCTATCAGGTTAGTGATCATATATATCTATTTCTCTAACCTAAAAGTTTCCCTTTATCCTTCATCATTTATTTAAAGTTTATACCAGATTGTATATAACTTTACATGCCCATATTCTTCCTAATAAACAGCTTCAAGTCCCTATATGGTAGATACTGTCGTATATTGATAGATTTATAGGCATGTAAAGATTACATTGGTACCCATTCTTCTACTTGCAGGGGAGGAACAAACACCACTGTGTTTGTTGGCCTGGGCATTGAGCCTTGTCTTCTCAACTTCTCAGTGTCTTCTCAACTTCTCAGTGTCTTAACTTCTCATTGTCTTCTCATTGTCTTCTCAACTTCTCATTGTCTTAACTTCTCATTGTCTTCTCATCTTCTCATTGTCTTCTCAACTGCTCATTGTCTTATCATCTTCTCATTGTCTTATCATCTTCTCATTGTCTTATCATCTTCTCATTGTCTTCTCATCTTCTCATTCTATTCTCATCTTCTCAACTTCTCATTGTCTTCTCAACTTCTCATTGTCTTCGCAACTCAAACGGTGGCAATGTAGTAGTGTGGTTCTGGTGACTAGTTTGTAGTTCAACTAACATAGACTGTAGAAGTAAATGGTGAAAGTGCTATGCAACAACCTCATAAATAGTTTTGCGTCAATCTCAGATCGTAGTATTTCACCATACTACTGGAATGTCGTCTGTCCATAGCTGGGGGAAAAAAGAATACCACTTTACATTTGGTTGTTCTTATTGGCTACAAGAAACACCATGCTGTTACATGGTACGAAAAAGTAAGAGCAGCTTCATGTAAAAAAACCAAAGTCACATTCTCTTCCTCATAGCAGCCTGCGTATAGAAACGGCAGATAGCATGAATATCCAGCTATAGCCTAGCTGCGCTCACGTAATCCTAAGAGAATGTCTTCCACTGACTGTTCTTTCCATCGGGACGGCAGGTGAAGCTGATTGATTCTCCATCAACTGAGAGATCAAACATTTACCGACTCTTAACAGTCTGCAGCACCTGTCTTTTTGAGAGGAAATGTCGATGCCGTCATCGACTTAGAAACGCTAGCCTGGAATCCCATCTGATTTGCTCTGTTTCACAATGATTTTACATGAAACAAAGTTTATCAGTTGGGATTTCAGGCTATAAAAATGCCCCTCTCCTCCCCCTCCATCCTTATCAGTTAAAAAATGGTGTCTCAAAAAGTAAGACAATATGACTGACATTTAAGAACCCTCTTTGTCAATAACGGTTTGTTTTGCAACATGCAATTCTACAACAATATGCTATTGGACAACAATATGCTATTCTACAACAATATGCTATTGGACAACAATATGCTATTGGACAACAATATGCTATTCTACAACAATATGCTATTGGACAACAATATGCTATTGGACAACAATATGCTATTGGACAACAATATACTATTCTACAACAATATGCTATTCTACAACAATATGCTATTCTACAACAATATGCTATTGGACAACAATATGCTATTCTACAACAATATGCTATTCTACAACAATATACTATTCTACAACAATATGCTATTCTACAACAATATGCTATTGGACAACAATATATTATTGTACAACAATATGCTATTCTACAACAATATGCTATTCTACAACAATATGCTATTCTACAACAATATGCTATTCTACAACAATATGCTATTCTACAACAATATGCTATTGGACAACAATATGCTATTCTACAACAATATGCTATTCTACAACAATATGCTATTCTACAACAATATGCTATTGGACAACAATATATTATTGTACAACAATATGCTATTCTACAACAATATGCTATTCTACAACAATATGCTATTCTACAACAATATGCTATTCTAGAACAATATGCTATTCTACAACAATATGCTATTGGACAACAATATGCTATTCTACAACAATATGCTATTCTACAACAATATGCTATTCTAGAACAATATGCTATTCTACAACAATATGCTATTCTACAACAATATGCTATTGGACAACAATATATTATTGTACAACAATATGCTATTCTACAACAATATGCTATTCTACAACAATATGCTATTCTATAACAATATGCTATTGGACAACAATATGCTATTGGACAACAATATACTATTCTACAACAATATGCTATTGGACAACAATATATTATTGGACAACAATATGCTATTCTACAACAATATGCTATTCTACAACAATATGCTATTCTACAACAATATGCTATTGGACAACAATATGCTATTCTACAACAATATGCTATTCTACAACAATATGCTATTCTACAACAATATGCTATTGGACAACAATATGCTATTCTACAACAATATGCTATTCTACAACAATATGCTATTCTAGAACAATATGCTATTCTACAACAATATGCTATTCTACAACAATATGCTATTGGACAACAATATATTATTGTACAACAATATGCTATTCTACAACAATATGCTATTCTACAACAATATGCTATTCTACAACAATATGCTATTGGACAACAATATGCTATTGGACAACAATATACTATTCTACAACAATATGCTATTGGACAACAATATATTATTGGACAACAATATGCTATTCTACAACAATATGCTATTCTACAACAATATGCTATTCTACAACAATATGCTATTCTACAACAATATGCTATTCTACAACAATATGCTATTCTACAACAATATGCTATTCTACAACAATATGCTATTCTACAACAATATGCTATTCTACAACAATATGCTATTCTACAACAATATGCTATTCTACAACAATATGCTATTCTACAACAATATGCTATTCTACAACAATATGCTATTGGACAACAATATGCTATTCTACAACAATATGCTATTCTACAACAATATGCTATTCTACAACAATATGCTATTGGACAACAATATGCTATTGGACAACACTATGCTATTGGACAACAATATGCTATTGGACAACAATATGCTATTGGACAACAATATGCTATTCTACAACAATATGCTATTCTACAACAATATGCTATTGGACAACAATATGCTATTCTACAACAATATGCTATTCTACAACAATATGCTATTCTACAACAATATGCTATTCTACAACAATATGCTATTCTACAACAATATGCTATTGGACAACAATATGCTATTGGACAACAATATGCTATTAGACAACAATATGCTATTCTACAACAATATGCTATTCTACAACAATATGCTATTGGACAACAATATACTATTCTACAACAATATGCTATTGGACAACAATATACTATTCTACAACAATATGCTATTCTACAACAATATGCTATTCTACAACAATATGCTATTGGACAACAATATGCTATTGGACAACAATATGCTATTGGACAACAATATGCTATTCTACAACAATATGCTATTCTACAACAATATGCTATTCTACAACAATATGCTATTGTACAACAATATGTTATTGGACAACTATATACTATTCTACAACAATATGCTATTCTACAACAATATGCTATTGGACAACAATATGCTATTCTACAACAATATGCTATTCTACAACAATATGCTATTGGACAACAATATGCTATTCTACAACAATATGCTATTCTACAACAATATGCTATTCTACAACAATATGCTATTCTACAACAATATGCTATTCTACAACAATATGCTATTCTACAACAATATGCTATTCTACAACAATATGCTATTGGACAACAATATACTATTCTACAACAATATGCTATTGGACAACAATATATTATTGGACAACAATATGCTATTCTACAACAATATGCTATTCTACAACAATATGCTATTCTACAACAATATGCTATTGGACAACAATATGCTATTCTACAACAATATGCTATTCTACAACAATATGCTATTCTACAACAATATGCTATTGGACAACAATATGCTATTCTACAACAATATGCTATTCTACAACAATATGCTATTCTAGAACAATATGCTATTCTACAACAATATGCTATTCTACAACAATATGCTATTGGACAACAATATATTATTGTACAACAATATGCTATTCTACAACAATATGCTATTCTACAACAATATGCTATTCTACAACAATATGCTATTGGACAACAATATGCTATTGGACAACAATATACTATTCTACAACAATATGCTATTGGACAACAATATATTATTGGACAACAATATGCTATTCTACAACAATATGCTATTCTACAACAATATGCTATTCTACAACAATATGCTATTCTACAACAATATGCTATTCTACAACAATATGCTATTCTACAACAATATGCTATTCTACAACAATATGCTATTCTACAACAATATGCTATTCTACAACAATATGCTATTCTACAACAATATGCTATTCTACAACAATATGCTATTCTACAACAATATGCTATTCTACAACAATATGCTATTCTACAACAATATGCTATTGGACAACAATATGCTATTCTACAACAATATGCTATTCTACAACAATATGCTATTCTACAACAATATGCTATTGGACAACAATATGCTATTGGACAACACTATGCTATTGGACAACAATATGCTATTGGACAACAATATGCTATTGGACAACAATATGCTATTCTACAACAATATGCTATTCTACAACAATATGCTATTGGACAACAATATGCTATTCTACAACAATATGCTATTCTACAACAATATGCTATTCTACAACAATATGCTATTCTACAACAATATGCTATTCTACAACAATATGCTATTGGACAACAATATGCTATTGGACAACAATATGCTATTAGACAACAATATGCTATTCTACAACAATATGCTATTCTACAACAATATGCTATTGGACAACAATATACTATTCTACAACAATATGCTATTGGACAACAATATACTATTCTACAACAATATGCTATTCTACAACAATATGCTATTCTACAACAATATGCTATTGGACAACAATATGTTATTGGACAACTATATACTATTCTACAACAATATGCTATTCTACAACAATATGCTATTGGACAACAATATGCTATTCTACAACAATATGCTATTGGACAACAATATGCTATTGGACAACAATATGCTATTCTACAACAATATGCTATTCTACAACAATATGCTATTCTACAACAATATGCTATTGTACAACAATATGTTATTGGACAACTATATACTATTCTACAACAATATGCTATTCTACAACAATATGCTATTGGACAACAATATGCTATTCTACAACAATATGCTATTCTACAACAATATGCTATTGGACAACAATATGCTATTCTACAACAATATGCTATTCTACAACAATATGCTATTCTACAACAATATGCTATTCTACAACAATATGCTATTCTACAACAATATGCTATTCTACAACAATATGCTATTCTACAACAATATGCTATTGGACAACAATATACTATTCTACAACAATATGCTATTCTACAACAATATGCTATTGGACAACAATATGCTATTCTACAACAATATGCTATTCTACAACAATATGCTATTGGACAACAATATGCTATTCTACAACAATATGCTATTCTACAACAATATGCTATTCTACAACAATATGCTATTCTACAACAATATGCTATTCTACAACAATATGCTATTGGACAACAATATGCTATTCTACAACAATATGTTATCCAATATGCTATTCTACAACAATATGCTATTCTACAACAATATGCTATTCTACAACAATATGCTATTCTACAACAATATGCTATTGGACAACAATATGCTATTCTACAACAATATGTTATCCAATATGCTATTCTACAACAATATGTTATTCTACAACAATATGCTATTGGACAACAATATGCTATACTACAACAATATGTTATCCAATATGTTTTCCAATATGTTAGTCTACAACAATATGTTATCCAATATGTTTTCCCATATGTTACTGTGTTATACCAGAATGGGTTGTCTTTGTGGACGTCTGTTCAATGTCTGTGTGTGATTAACCTGGCTGATGTGTAGTACCGTAGTGGCACCTGCTGGGGATTGTATCTGCCTCCCAAATCTTACCATACTCCGTCTATGGTCCACTACCTTCAATCAGAGTCCTATGGGCCCTGGTCAAAAGTAGTGCACTAAATAGAGAATAGGGTGCTATTTGGGACAAAGTCTGTATTCAACATATTAATCATCAATACCCAAACTGTAACTGAATGAGTCAGTATTAATGATGGGTCTATTGTTGTTCTGTTTCAGTTCCAGCTCCCAGAAGATTACGTTTTAAAGTGCTGGGTACGAGCAAATTACATGTGTCCTGGAAAGAACCAAAGGGGAATGTTGACGGCTATAGAGTTTTATACCAGAGTGAACCAGGTAAGATTTCTAATCATCTCTCTATGCCTTTAGTTGATGTACGCATTATACTGTATATAGTTCAGAATAGTAGAAGCTCTGTATCAGTCTGGTCCCATTCAGTATCAGTCTGGTCCCATGCTGTATCAGTCTGGTCCAATGCTGTATGGGCTGTATCAGTCTGGTCCCATTCTGTATGGGCTGTATCAGTCTGGTCCCATTCTGTATGGGCTGTATCAGTCTGGTCCCATGCTGTATCAGTCTGGTCCAATGCTGTATGGGCTGTATCAGTCTGGTCCCATTCTGTATGGGCTGTATCAGTCTGGTCCCATGCTGTATCAGTCTGGTCCAATGCTGTATGGGCTGTATCAGTCTGGTTCCATGCTGTATGGGCTGTATCAGTCTGGTCCCATGCTGTATGGGCTGTATCAGTCTGGTCCCATGCTGTATGGGCTGTATCAGTCTGGTTCCATGCTGTATGGGCTCTATCAGTCTGGTCCCATGCTGTATGGGCTGTATCAGTCTGGTCCCATGCTGTATGGGCTGTATCAGTCTGGTCCCATTCTGTATGGGCTGTATCAGTCTGGTTCCATGCTGTATCAGTCTGGTCCCATGCTGTATGGGCTGTATCAGTCTGGTTCCATGCTGTATCAGTCTGGTACCATTCTGTATGGGCTGTATCAGTCTGGTTCCATGCTGTATCAGTCTGGTCCCATGTTTTTTGGGCTGTATCAGTCTGGTCCCATACTGTATGGGCTGTATCAGTCTGGTCCCATACTGTATGGGCTGTATCAGTCTGGTCCCATGCTGTATGGGCTGTATCAGTCTGGTCCCATGCTGTATGGGCTGCATCAGTCTGGTCCCATGCTGTATGGGCTGCATCAGTCTGGTTCCATGTTGTATCAGTCTGGTTCCAAGCTGTATGGGCTGTATCATTCTGGTCCCATGTTGTATCAGTCTGGTCCCATGCTGTATGGGCTGTATCAGTCTGATTCCATGCTGTATCAGTCTGGTTCCATGCTGTATGGGCTGAATCAGTCTGGTTCCATGTTGTATGGGCTGTATCAGTCTGGTTCCATGCTGTATCAGTCTGGTTCCATGCTGTATCAGTCTGGTTCCATGCTGTATCAGTCTGGTTCCATGCTGTATGGGCTGAATCAGTCTGGTTCCATGTTGTATGGGCTGTATCAGTCTGGTTCCATGCTGTATCAGTCTGGTTCCATGCTGTATGGGATTCATCAGTCTGGTTCCATGCTGTATGGGCTGTATCAGTCTGGTTCCATGCTGTATGGGCTGATATCAGTCTGGTTCCATGTTGTATCAGTCTGGTTCCATGCTGTATGGGCTGTATCAGTCTGGTTCCATGCTGTATGGGCTGATATCAGTCTGGTTCCATGTTGTATCAGTCTGGTTACATGCTGTATGGGCTGTATCAGTCTGGTTCCATGCTGTATGGGCTGTGGACAAGTCTTCTATTTCTCTGCTGCTCGGTCTTCTATTCCTTACCAACCATTCTAGTGATCAAATCAGATCAAATATTCTTGTCAAGTGTTCCGAATGCAAAAGGTGTCGACCGTGAAATGCGGACTTACAGACCCTTTTAACCAACAATGCAGTTCAAGAAATAGAGTTAAGAAAATATTACCATATAAACTCAAGTTTAAAAAAATAACACAATAAAATAACAGTAGTGAGGCTGTATACAGGGGTACCGGTACAGAGTCAATGTGGAGGCTATATACAGGGTGTTACGGTACAGAGTCAATGTGGAGGCTATATACAGGGGGTACTGGTACCGAGTCAATGTGGAGACTATATACAGGGTGTTACGGCACAGAGTCAATGTGGAGGCTATATACAGGGTGTTACGGTACAGAGTCAATGTGGAGGCTATATACAGGGGGTACTGGTACCGAGTCAATGTGGAGACTATATACAGGGTGTTACGGTACAGAGTCAATGTGGAGGCTATATACAGGGGTACTGGTACCGAGTCAATGTGGAGACTATATACAGGGGGTACCGGTACAGAGTCAATGTGGAGGCTATATACAGGGTGTTACGGTACAGAGTCAATGTGGAGGCTATATACAGGGTGTTACGGTACAGAGTCAATGTGGAGGCTATATACAGGGGGTACTGGTACCGAGTCAATGTGGAGACTATATACAGGGGGTACCGGTACAGAGTCAATGTGGCGGCTATATACAGGGGGTACCGGTACAGAGTCAATGTGGAGGCTATATACAGGGGGTACCGGTACAGAGTCAATGTGGAGGCTATATACAGGGGATACCGGTACAGAGTCAATGTGGAGGCTATATACAGGGGGTACCGGTACAGAGTCAATGTGGAGGCTATATACAGGGGGTACCGGTACTGAGTCAATGTGGAGGCTATATACAGGGTGTACCGGTACCAGGTCAATGTGCGGGGGTACAGGTTAGTTGAGGTAATTGGTACATGTAGGTAAGAGTACAGTGACTATGCATAGATAATAAACAGCGAGTAGCAGCATTGTAAAAACAAAGGGGGGGAGTGTCAATGTAAATAGTCGGGGTGATTAGTTGTTCAGCAGTCTTATGGCTTGGGAATAGAAGCTGTTAAGGAGACCTATACTTGGTGCTCAGGCATAGCTTGCAGCGTGGTGGCAAAGAGAACCATCTATGACTTAGGTGACAGGAGTTTTTGACAATTTTTTGGGGCCTTCCTCTGACAATGCCTCGTATATAGGTCCTGGATGACGGAAAGCTGGGCCCCAGTGATGTACTGGGCCATACACACTACCTTCTGTAGCACCTTATGGCCGGATGCTTTTGATGGTGCAGCTGTATAAATCTTCTTGAGGATCTGAGGACCCATGCCAAATCTTTTCAGTCTCCTAGGGGAAAATATGTTGTCTTCACAACTGTCTTGGTGTGTTTGGACCAGGATAGTTTGTTGGAGATATGGCCACCAAAGAACTTGAAACTCTCGACCTGCTCCACTACAGCCCCGTTGATGTGAATGGGGGTGTGTCCATCCCTCCATTTCCTCTTGTCCACGATCAGATCCTTTGTCTTGCTCACATTGAGGAGAGGTTGTTGTCCTGGCAGACCTTCTCCATATAGTCTGTCTCATCGTTGAAGGTGATCAGGCCTACCAATGTTGTGTTGTCAGCAAACTTTATGATGGCGTTGGAGTCATGCTTGGCCACGCAGTCGTGGGTGAACAGGGAGTATAGCAGGGGACTAAGGACGCACTCCTGAGTGGCCCCCTTGTTGAGGATTAGCGTGGCAGGTGTGTTGTTGCCTACCCTTACCACCTGGGGGTTGCCCGGGAGGAAGTCCAGGCTCCAGTTTCAGAGGAAGGTGTTTAGTCCAAGGGTCCTTAGCTTAGTGATGAGCTTTGTGGGCACTATGATGTTGAACGCTGAGCTGTAGTCAGTGAACAGCCTTCCCACATAGGTCAAAGTGCTTTCAAAGTGCTTCATGGCTACCAACGTGAGTGCTACGGGCGTAGTCATTTAGACAGGTTACCTTAGTGCTCTTGGGCACAGGGACTATGGTGGTCTGCTTGAAACATTAGGTATTACAGACTCAGTCAGGGAGAGGTTGAAAATGTCAGTGAAGACACTTGGCATTTGGTCTGCGTATGCTCTGAGTACACGTCCTGGTAATCCGTCCGGCCCTGAGGCTTGTGAATGTTGACCTGTTGTTTAACGGTCTTGCGTGATCACACAGTTGTCCAGAACAGCTGGTGCTCTCATGCATGCTTCAGCGTTGCTTGCCTCGAAGTGAGCATGAAAGGCTTTTAGCTCGTCTGGTAGGCTTGCGTCACGGGGCAGCTCGTGACTGAGTTTCCCTTTGTAGTCCTTAATAGTTTGCAAGCCCTGCCACATGTGACGAGCGTCAGAGCCAGTGTAGTAGGATTCAATCTTATTATTGACGTATTGACGCTTTGCCTGTTTGATAGTTTGGGATTTCTTATAAGCGTCAAGATTACTGTCCTGCTCCATGAAAGCGGCAGCTCTAGCCTGTAGCCCGGTGCGGATGTTGCCTGTCATCCATGACTTCTGGTTGGGATAAGTACGTACGGTCACTGTGGGGACGAAGTCATTGATGCACTCATTGATGAAGCCAGTGACTGAGATGGTATACTCCTCAATGCCATTGGATGAATCCCGAAACATTCAAGTCTGCGCTAGAAAAGCAATCCTGTAGCGTAGCATCCGCATCATATGACCACTTCCATATTGAGCGAGTCACTGGTACTTCCTGCTTTAGTTTTTGCTTGAAAGCAGGAATCTGGAGGGTAGAATTATGGTCAGATTTGCCAAATGGAGGGCGAGGGAGAGCTTTGTATGCATCTCTGTGTGTGGAATAAAACTGGTTTAGAGGTTTTTTTCCTCTGGTTGCACATGTGACATGCTGGTAGAAATTAGGTCAAGTTTGCCTGCGTTAAAGTCCCCGGCCACTAGGGGCACCGCACCTGGATGAGCATTTTCTTGTTTGCTTATGGCCTTCTACAGCTCGTTGAGTGCGCTCTTAGTGCCAGCATCGGTTTGTGGTGGTAAATAGACGGCTCGGAAAAATATAGATGAAAACTCTCTTGATAGATAGTGTGGTCTACAGCTTATCATGAGTTACTCTACTTCAGGCGAGCAATACCTCGAGACTTCCTTAATATTAGACATCGCACAACAGCTGTTTTTGGCAAATAGACAGACACCCCCACACTCGTCTTCCCAGACGTAGCTGTTCTGTCCTGCCGATGCACAGAAAACTCAGGCAAATGTATATTATCCATGTCGTTGTTCAGCCACAACTGTGTGAAACATAAGATATTACAGTTTTTAATTAATGCTCGTTGGTAGGATAGTCTCGAACTGAGATCATCCAGTTTATTCTCCAGTGATTGCACGTTGGCCAATAGAACGGTTGTTAGAGGCAGGGAACCCAGTCGCTGACTAATTCTCACAAGGCACCCCAATCTCCGCCCCCTGTATTTCCGTATTTTCTTCATGTGAATGACAGGGATTTTGGGCCTGGTCTCGGTGAACCAGTATATCCTTTGTGTCGGACTCATTAAAGAAAAAATCTTTGTCCAGTTTGAGGTGAGTAATCACTGCTCTGATATCCAGAATGAATTTTCAGTCACAAAAGAGGGTAGCAGAAACATTATGTACAGAATGTTACAAACACTGTAACAAAACCACACAAAATAGCACAATTGGTTAGGAGCATGTTAAACGGGGTAATGATAATGAATGAACCCAGAGTAATGATAATGAATGAACACAGGGTAATGCTAATGAATGAATCCAGGGTAATGATAATGAATGAACCCATGGTAATGATAATGAATGAACCCAAGGTAATGCTAATGAATGAATCCAGGGTAATGATAATGAATGAACCCAGGGTAATGATAATGAATGAACCCATGGTAATGATAATGAATGAATCCAGGGTTATAGTAATGAATAAACCCAGGGTAATGATAATGAATGAAGCCAGGGTAATGATAATGAATGAACACAGGGTAATGATAATGAATGAAGCCAGGGTAACGATAATGAATGAACACAGGGTAATGACAATGAATGAATCCAGGGTAATGATAATGAATGAACCCAGGGTAATGATAATGAATGAATCCAAGGTAATGCTAATGAATGAATCCAGGGTAATGATAATGAATGAACCCATGGTAATGATAATGATTGTACCCAGGGTAATGATAACGAATGCACCCAGGGTAATAATAATGAATGCACCCAGGGTAATGATAATGAATGCACCCATGGTAATGATAATGAATGAATCCAGGGTTATAGTAATGAATAAACCCAGGGTAATGATAATGAATGAAGCCAGGGTAATGATAATGAATGAACACAGGGTAATGATAATGAATGAAGCCAGGGTAATGATAATGAATGAACACATGGTAACGATAATGAATGAATCCAGGGTAATGATAATGAATGAACCCAGGGTAATGATAATGAATGAATCCAAGGTAATGCTAATGAATGAATCCAGGGTAATGATAATGAATGAACCCATGGTAATGATAATGAATGCACCCAGGGTAATGATAACGAATGCACCCAGGGTAATGATAATGAATGCACCCATGGTAATGATAATGAATGCACCCAGGGTAATGATAATGAATGAACACAGGGTATTAATATTGAATGAACACAAGGTAATGATAATAAATGAACACAAGGTAATGATAATGAATGAACCCAGGGTAACGATAATGAATGAACCCATGGTAATGACAATGAATGCACATAGGGTACTGATAATGAATGAACACAAGGTAATGATAATGAATGAACCCAGGGTAATGATAATGAATGAACACATGGAAGAGTTGGCTAAACACACTGGACCACAGAAGACATGTTTTGAAAAAGGGGTTTATTTGATCTTGAATGAAGTTAAACACCACCATACAGCTGAATGAATGAATCTTGACAACTCCTATTGCCATTGACAACATTAAGTTGGTAAGACAGCACCAACAGTTGTGGGACCCGGCTTAGAGAGTTTTAGGGACTATTTACCCCGTCTGTCTGTAAGGAAGGTCAGTGTTGTCTGACAAAGCCTGTCAGACATCTTGGATTAAACAATGAGGACATCTATCACACACACGCACGCACGCACGCACGCACGCACGCAAACGCACGCACGCACGCACGCACGCACGCACGCACGCACGCACGCACGCACGCACGCACGCACGCACGCACGCACACACACACACACACACACACACACACACACACACACACACACACACACACACACACACACACACACACACACACACACACACACACACACACACACACACACACACACACACACACACACACACGTCCAACCTGCTGTTCAGTGAAAAGTCATTCTGTAGTCTATTGACTGGGGCCGCTCCCCTTTGTTAAAGACACAACAAAAGAATTTGACCTGATGTGTCATTGATTGATCCTGGACTTCCTCCTTGGAGATCACCTATATGCGTTAGTTGCACAAATCCACTCCAGTTTCCTAATGTTCCACCTCGGGGAAGGCTACGGTTTCTGACTAATTAGAGATGCTGGGGTTGGAGCAGGGCATATGATTGTTTGGGTTTCAGGGCTCGATATATACGCTTGTCAGCTTGCTTGGGGGCAAGTGAAACAAATAGTTGTACAAGCAAATTATAGATTTTTGTTGTAAAACAAAAATCACAATATCAAACAATTAGGCTACTCTGGATGCAATGTTTTGCTCACTGTCCTCCCAATCTCTGCAGAGCGCATCGGAGTAGCATTTCTGTCGGCCTGCATTGATCGGCACGAGGGACTTTCAGTCATCTAGTTGCAAGATGTGTTTTTGAGATCAAAGCGAGCCCTGTTTGCACATTTGTTGATTTAATAGTTGCTAGGGAGTTATTTGCCTGTTTCTAGGAAATTTTTGGTCAGCATGGTGTGCATCACCTGGGTGTGTGGCAGTGGGACATTGAGAGAGAGAGAGAGAGACACTAGATAACCAGCTAATCTACACAATGTTTTGAGTTGGCTAGTTAACTATGTAACTATTCGCATATATTCACATAATGTCCCACATCCTAAAATAACTTTCCACCAGCTCTCCTGTGGAACCACACATGGCCAGGATGCAGTTGTTACAGGGTGCACCGTTGATGAAACCAATGCAGCAGACTCTGCTTGTAAAATCGTCTCTCAAGCGCTCGTCCTCTATTCAATAGTGACCATGAAATTCTGACAAAGTAAAACAATATTCTTAGAATAATCTAATTGGGTGGCCAGGAGAGACCAGGTGAGATACTGGGTGTGTAGGGTGGCCAGCCCTTCTCCTGTAGAGACCAGGAGAGATACTGGGTGTGCAGGGTGGCCAGCCCTTCTCCTGTAGAGACCAGGAGAGATACTGGGTGTGTAGGGTGGCCAGCCCTTCTCCTGTAGAGACCAGGAGAGATACTGGGTGTGCAGGGTGGCCAGCCCTCCTCCTGTAGAGACCAGGTGAGATACTGGGTGTGTAGGGTGGCCAGCCCTTCTCCTGTAGAGACCAGGAGAGATACTGGGTGTGTAGGGTGGCCAGCCCTTCTCCTGTAGAGACCAGGAGAGATACTGGGTGTGTAGGGTGGCCAGCCCTTCTCCTGTAGAGACCAGGAGAGATACTGGGTGTGTAGGGTGGCCAGCCCTCCTCCTGTAGAGACCAGGAGAGATACTGGGTGTGTAGGGTGGCCAGCCCTCCTCCTGTAGAGACCAGGAGAGATACTGGGTGTGCAGGGTGGCCAGCCCTCCTCCTGTAGAGACCAGGAGAGATACTGGGTGTGTAGGGTGGCCAGCCCTCCTCCTGTAGAGACCGGGAGAGATACTGGGTGTGTAGGGTGGCCAGCCCTCCTCCTGTAGAGCCCAGGAGAGATACTGGGTGTGCAGGGTGGCCAGCCCTTCTCCTGTAGAGACCAGGAGAGATACTGGGTGTGTAGGGTGGCCAGCCCTCCTCCTGTAGAGACCAGGAGAGATACTGGGTGTGTAGGGTGGCCAGCCCTCCTCCTGTAGAGACCAGGAGAGATACTGGGTGTGTAGGGTGGCCAGCCCTCCTCCTGTAGAGACCAGGAGAGATACTGGGTGTGTAGGGTGGCCAGCCCTCCTCCTGTAGAGACCAGGAGAGATACTGGGTGTGTAGGGTGGCCAGCCCTCCTCCTGTAGAGACCAGGAGAGATACTGGGTGTGTAGGGTGGCCAGCCCTTCTCCTGTAGAGACCAGGAGAGATACTGGGTGTGTAGGTGTAGCCCTTCTCCTGTAGAGACCAGGAGAGATACTGGGTGTGTAGGGTTGCCAGCCCTTCTCCTGTAGAGACCATGAGAGATACTGGGTGTGTAGGGTGGCCAGCCCTCCTCCTGTAGAGACCAGGAGAGATACTGGGTGTGTAGGGTGGCCAGCCCTTCTCCTGTAGAGACCAGGAGAGATACTGGGTGTGTAGGGTGGCCAGCCCTTCTCCTGTAGAGACCAGGAGAGATACTGGGTGTGTAGGGTGGCCAGCCCTCCTCCTGTAGAGAGACTAGGAGAGATACTGGGTGTGTAGGGTGGCCAGCCCTCCTCCTGTAGAGACCAGGAGAGATACTGGGTGTTCAGACTTTTACTCCAGCCCTGCTCGAACACCACATTGTAAAACAAATCAGCTGCTCAACAGGATAAGCTGTCTCTGGTGTGTTTGAGCAGGGTTGGATAAAAAGCCTGCACCCCCAACAGCTCTCCAGATAGAGTTCTGACCACGTGTTTTATACTGTAGCCGATCAGTGAAGTTATTTTACTTTGCGGGGGGGTGTAAGTGCCTTGCTCAAGGCCACAACGGCAGGAGATATACTACATGGGATCAGAGACCAGCAGTCTTCCATTGACCATACCAGTGAGACCAGCAGTCTTCCATTGACCATACCAGTGAGACCAGCAGCCTTCCATTGACAATACCAGTGAGACCAGCAGCCTTCCATTGACAATACCAGTGAGACCAGCAGTCTTCCATTGACAATACCAGTGAGACCAGCAGCCTTCCATTGACAATACCAGTGAGACCAGCAGTCTTCCATTGACAATACCAGTGAGACCAGCAGTCTTCCATTGACAATACCAGTGAGACCAGCAGCCTTCCATTGACCATACCAGTGAGACCAGCAGCCTTCCATTGACCATACCAGTGAGACCAGCAGTCTTCCATTGACAATACCAGTGAGACCAGCAGCCTTCCATTGACAATACCACTGAGACCAGCAGACTTCATTGACAATACCAGTGAGACCAGCAGTCTTCCATTGACAATACCAGTGAGACCTGCAGCCTTCCGTGACCATACCAGTGAGACCAGCAGCCTTCCATTGACAATACCAGTGAGACCAGCAGCCTTCCATTGACAATACCAGTGAGACCAGCAGCCTTCCATTGACCATACCAGTGAGACCAGCAGCCTTCCATTGACCATACCAGTGAGACCAGCAGTCTTCCATTGACAATACCAGTGAGACCAGCAGTCTTCCATTGACAATACCAGTGAGACCAGCAGTCTTCCAGTGACAATACCAGTGAGACCAGCAGTCTTCCATTGACCATACCAGTGAGACCAGCAGCCATCCATTGACCATACCAGTGAGACCAGCAGTCTTCCATGGACCATACCATTGAGACCAGCAGTCTTCCATTGACAATACCAGTGAGACCAGCAGCCTTCCATTGACAATACCAGTGAGACCAGCAGCCATCCATTGACCATACCAGTGAGACCAGCAGTCTTCCATGGACCATACCATTGAGACCAGCAGTCTTCCATTGACAATACCAGTGAGACCAGCAGCCTTCCATTGACAATACCAGTGAGACCAGCAGACTTCCATTGACAATACCAGTGAGACCAGCAGTCTTCCATTGACAATACCAGTGAGACCTGCAGCCTTCCATTGACCATACCAGTGAGACCAGCAGCCTTCCATTGACAATACCAGTGAGACCAGCAGCCTTCCATTGACAATACCAGTGAGACCAGCAGCCTTCCATTGACAATACCAGTGAGACCAGCAGCCTTCCATTGACAATACCAGTGAGACCAACAGTCTTCCATTGTGAATACCAGTGAGACCAGCAGTCTTCCATTGTCAATACCAGTGAGACCAGCAGCCTTCCATTGACAATACCAGTGAGACCAGCAGTCTCCCATTGACCATACCAGTGAGACCAGCAGCCTTCCATTGACCATACCAGTGAGACCAGCAGCCTTCCATTGACCATACCAGTGAGACCAGCAGCCTTCCATGGCCAATACCAGTGAGACCAGCAGTCTTCCATTGACAATACCAGTGAGACCAGCAGTCTTCCATTGACAATACCAGTGAGACCAACAGCCTTCCATTGACCATACCAGTGATAATAATGAAGGTGAAGTGGCTCCTGGCATCACCTGTGACTTGAGCTTTCTGACACGTCAACATGATGTCCTACATGTCTGAGGACAGGTGGCTAAAAATGGTAGTGTCAAACCCTGGGTTTGTATCAGCCATCAGCCTGCCTGGTCTCCTGTTGAGCTCTCTGTCTCTGGGTCTAATGAGGTAGAATACTCTTCCTGTTGAGCTCTCTGTCTCTGGGTCTTCTGTTGAGCTCTCTGTCTCTGGGTCTTCCTGTTGAGCTCTCTGTCTCTGGGTCTTCCTGTTGAGCTCTCTGTCTCTGGGTCTTCCTGTTGAGCTCTCTGTCTCTGGGTCTAATGAGGTAGAATACTCTTCCTGTTGAGCTCTCTGTCTCTGGGTCTTCCTGTTGAGCTCTCTGTCTCTGGGTCTTCCTGTTGAGCTCTCTGTCTCTGGGTCTTCCTGTTGAGCTCTCTGTCTCTGGGTCTGAGGAGGGTAGAATACTCTTCCTGTTGAGCTCTCTGTCTCTGGGTCTTCCTGTTGAGCTCTCTGTCTCTGGGTCTTCCTGTTGAGCTCTCTGTCTCTGGGTCTTCCTGTTGAGCTCTCTGTCTCTGGGTCTTCCTGTTGAGCTATCTGTCTCTGGGTCTTCCTGTTGAGCTCTCTGTCTCTGGGTCTAATGAGGTAGAATACTCTTCCTGTTGAGCTCTCTGTCTCTGGGTCTTCCTGTTGAGCTCTCTGTCTCTGGGTCTTCCTGTTGAGCTCTCTGTCTCTGGGTCTTCCTGTTGAGCTCTCTGTCTCTGGGTCTTCCTGTTGAGCTATCTGTCTCTGGGTCTTCCTGTTGAGCTCTCTGTCTCTGGGTCTAATGAGGTAGAATACTCTTCCTGTTGAGCTCTCTGTCTCTGGGTCTTCCTGTTGAGCTCTCTGTCTCTGGGTCTTCCTGTTGAGCTCTCTGTCTCTGGGTCTTCCTGTTGAGCTCTCTGTCTCTGGGTCTTCCTGTTGAGCTCTCTGTCTCTGGGTCTTCCTGTTGAGCTCTCTGTCTCTGGGTCTTCCTGTTGGAGCTCTCTGTCTCTGGGTCTTCCTGTTGAGCTCTCTGTCTCTGGGTCTTCCTGTTGAGCTCTCTGTCTCTGGGTCTTCCTGTTGAGCTCTCTGTCTCTGGGTCTTCCTGTTGAGCTCTCTGTCTCTGGGTCTTCCTGTTGAGCTCTCTGTCTCTGGGTCTTCCTGTTGAGCTCTCTGTCTCTGGGTCTGAGGAGGTAGAATACTCTTCCTGTTGAGCTCTCTGTCTCTGGGTCTTCCTGTTGAGCTCTCTGTCTCTGGGTCTTCCTGTTGAGCTCTCTGTCTCTGGGTCTTCCTGTTGAGCTCTCTGTCTCTGGGTCTAATGAGGTATAATACTCTTCCTAACCCAGTGTCCACTGTTTATCATAGTGACTGGGAGAGAGACCATTCTCCTAGCCCAGTGTCCACTGTTTATCATAGTGACTGGGAGAGAGACCATTCACCTAACCCAGTGTCCACTGTTTATCATAGTGACTGGGAGAGAGACCATTCTCCTAACCCAGTGTCCACTGTTTATCATAGTGACTGGGAGAGAGACCACTCACCTAACCCAGTGTCCACTGTTTATCATAGTGACTGGGAGAGAGACCACTCACCTAGCCCAATGTCCACTGTTTATCATAGTGACTGGAGAGAGACCTCCACCTAGCCCAGTGTCCACTGTTTATCATAGTGACTGGGAGAGACCACTCACCTAACCCAGTGTCCACTGTTTATCATAGTGACTGGGGGAGAGACCACCACCTCAACCCCAGTGTCCACTGTTTACTCACTAGTGACTGGGAGAGAGACCATTCTCCTAGCCCAGTGTCCACTGTTTATCATAGTGACTGGGAGAGAGACCATTCTCCCTAGCCCAGTGTCCACTGTTTATCATAGTGACTGGGAGACCATTCACCTAACCCAGTGTCCACTGTTTATCATAGTGACTGGGAGAGAGACCATTCTCCTAACCAGTGTCCACTGTTTATCATAGTGACTGGGAGAGACCACTCACCTAACCCAGTGTCCACTGTTTATCATAGTGACTGGAGAAGACCATCACCTAACCCAGCAGTGTCCACTGTTTATCATAGTGACTGGGAGAGGAGACCACTCACCTAACCCAGTGTCCACTGTTTATCATAGTGACTGGGAAGACCACTCACCTAGCCCAGTGTCCACTGTTTATCATAGTGACTGGGAGAGAGACCACTCACCTAGCCCAGTGTCCACTGTTTATCATAGTGACTGGGAGAGAGACCACTCACCTAACCCAGTGTCCACTGTTTATCATAGTGACTGGGGAGAGACCACTCACCTAACCCAGTGTCCACTGTTTATCATAGTGACTGGGGGAGAGACCACTCACCTAACCCAGTGTCCACTGTTTATCATAGTGACTGGGAGAGAGACCACTCACCTAACCCAGTGTCCACTGTTTATCATAGTGACTGGGAGAGAGACCATTCTCCTAACCCAGTGTCCACTGTTTATCATAGTGACTGGGAGAGAGACCATTCACCTAACCCAGTGTCCACTGTTTATCATAGTGACTGGGAGAGAGACCACTCACCCTAACCCCAGTGTCCACTGTTTATCATAGTGACTGGGAGAGAGACCACTCACCACAGCCCCAGTGTCCACTGTTTATCATAGTGATTGGGAGAGAGACCATTCACCTAACCCAGTGTCCACTGTTTATCATAGTGACTGGGGAGAGACCACTCACCTAAATCCCGTGTCCACTGTTTATCATAGTGACAGAGACCACTCACCTAACCCAGTGTCCCACTGTTTATCATAGTGACTGGAGAGACCACTCACCTAACCCAGTGTCCACTGTTTATCATAGTGACTGGGAGAGAGACCATTCTCCTAACTCAGTGTCCACTGTTTATCCTGGGAGAGACCATTCACCTAACCCAGTGTCCACTGTTTATCATAGTGACTGGGAGAGAGACCACTCACCTAACCCAGTGTCCACTGTTTATCATAGTGACTGGGAGAGACCCTCACCCTAGCCCAGTGTCCACTGTTTATCATACTGACTGGGAGAGAGACCATTCTCCTAGCCCAGTGTCACTGTTTATCATAGTGACTGGGAGAGAGACCATTCTCCTGGCCCAGTGTCCTGTTTATCACAGTGACTGGGAAGAGACCATTCTCTAGCCCAGTGTCCATCTGTTTATCATAGTGACTGGGAGAGAGACCACTCACCTAGCCCAGTGTCACTGTTTATCATAGTGACTGGAGAGAGACCACTCACCTAGCCCAGTGTCCACTGTTTATCATAGTGACTGGGAGAGAGACCATTCTCCCTAGCCCAGTGTCCACTGTTTATCATAGTGACTGGGAGAGACCATTCTTCCCTAGCCCAGTGTCCACTGTTTACTCATAGTGACTGGGAGAGAGACCATTCTCCTAGCCCAGTGTCCACTGTTTATCATAGTGACTGGGAGAGAGACCATTCTCTAGCCCAGTGTCCACTGTTTATCATAGTGACTGGGAGAGAGGACCACTCACCTAGCCCAGTGTCCATCAGTTTATCATAGTGACTGGGAGAGAGACCATTCTCCTAGCCCAGTGTCCACTGTTTATCATAGTGACTGGGAGAGACCATTCTCCTAGCCAGTGTCCACTGTTTATCATACTGACTGGGAGGAGACCATTCTCCTAGCCCAGTGTCCACTGTTTATCATAGTGACTGGGAGGAGAGACCATTCTCCCTAGCCCAGTGTCCACTGTTTATCATAGTGACTGGGAGAGGGACCATTCTCCTAGCCCAGTGTCCACACTGTTTATCATAGTGACTGGGAGAGAGACCACTCACCTAACCCAGTGTCCACTGTTTATATAGTGACTGGGAGAACCACTCACCTAACCCAGTGTCCATGTTTATCATAGTGACTGGGAGAGAGACCACTCACCTAACCCAGTGTCCACTGTTTATCATAGTGACTGGGAGATAGACCATTCTCCTAGCCCAGTGTCCACTGTTTATCATAGTGACTGGGAGAGAGACCACTCACCTTGCCCAGTGTCCACTGTTTATCATACTGACTGGGAGACTATTCTCCTGGCCCAGTGTCCTCTGTTTATCATAGTGACTGGGAGAGAGACCACTCACCTAACCCAGTGTCCACTGTTTATCATAGTGACTGGGAAGACCATTCACCTAACCCAGTGTCCACTGTTTATCATAGTGACTGGGAGAGAGACCATTCGCCTAACCCAGTGTCCTCTGTTTATCATAGTGACTGGGAGAGAGACCATTCTCCTAACCCAGTGTCCACTGTTTATCATAGTGACTGGGAGAGAGACCATTCACCTAACCCAGTGTCCACTGTTTATCATAGTGACTGGGAGAGAGACCATTCGCCTAACCCAGTGTCCTCTGTTTATCATAGTGACTGGGAGAGAGACCATTCTCCTAACCCAGTGTCCTCTGTTTATCATAGTGACTGGGAGAGAGACCATTCTCCTAGCCCAGTGTCCATTGTTTATCATAGTGACTGGGAGAGAGACCATTCTCCTAACCCAGTGTCCACTGTTTATCATAGTGACTGGGAGAGAGACCATTCTCTAACCCAGTGTCCACTATTTATCATAGTGACTGGGAGAGACCATTCTCCTAGCCCAGTGTCCATATTAGGAAGGTATTATTAATGTTCTGTACTCTCAGAGTATTTTGACACATTGGTTATTGTTACATCATAATGATTTCCTTTTGCCATTTGTTTGATACAAAAGGTTACATTAGACTTGTTTCAATTTCCAAAACGTCTAATACCCTTTAATTAAAAATGCAATTTCTCTGATCTTGATTGTGCTGTTTCCTGCTGATCCTTCAGCATTAATCTGCTGAGTCATCACTTCTAGATGCTAGATCCATCCCTCCTCTGTTCTCTGTCTCTAGATGCTAAATCCATCCCCTAAATCTCCCTCCTCTGTTCTCTCTCTCTCTGTCTCTAGATGCTAGGTCCATCCCCGTAAATCTCCCTCCTCTGTTCTCTCTCTCTAGATGCTAAATCCATCCCCTAAATCTCCCTCCTCTGTTCTCTCTCTCTCTGTCTCTAGATGCTAGGTCCATCCCCTAAATCTCCCTCCTCTGTTCTCTGTCTCTAGATGCTAAATCCATCCCCTAAATCTCCCTCCTCTGTTCTCTCTCTCTGTCTCTAGATGCTAGGTCCATCCCTAAATCTCCCTCCTCTGTTCTCTGTCTCTAGATGCTAAATCCATCCCCTAAATCTCCCTCCTCTGTTCTCTCTCTCTCTGTCTCTAGATGCTAGGTCCATCCCCTAAATCTCCCTCCTATGTTCTCTGTCTCTAGATGCTAAATCCATCCCCTAAATCTCCCTCCTCTGTTCTCTGTCTCTAGACGCTAGATCCATCCCCTAAATCTCCCTCCTCTGTTCTCTCTCTCTCTCTCTCTCTCTGTCTCTAGATGCTAGGTCCATCCCCTAAATCTCCCTCCTCTGTTCTCTCTTTCTCTCTCTCTCTCTCTCTCTCTCTCTCTCTCTCTCTCTCTCTCTCTCCCTCCTCTGTTCTCTGTCTCTAGATGCTAGATCCATCCCCTAAATCTCCCTCCTCTGTTCTCTCTCTCTCTCTCTCTCTCTGTCTCTAGATGCTAGATCCATCCCCTAAATCTCCCTCCTCTGTTCTCTCTCTCTCTCTCTCTGTTCTAGATGCTAGATCCATCCCTAAATCTCCTCCTCTGTTCTCTCTCTGCCTATAGATGCTAGATCCATCCCCTAAATCTACCTCTCTCTCTGTCTCTCTCTCTCTCTCTCTCTCTCTCTCTGTCTCTAGATGCTAGATCCATCCCCTAAATCTCCCTCCTCTGTTCTCTCTCTGCCTATAGATGCTAGGTCCATCCCCTAAATCTCCCTCCTCTGTTCTCTCTCTCTGTCTCTAGATGCTAGGTCCATCCCCAAATCTCCTTCCCCTGTTCTCTCTCTCTCTCTCTCTCTGTCTCAGATGCTAGATCCATCCCCAAATCTCCCTCTGTTCTCTCTCTCTGTCTCTAGATGCTAGATCCATCCCCTAAATCTCCCTCCTCTGTTCTCTTTCTCTCTCTCTCTCTCTGTCTCTAGATGCTAGATCCATCCACTAAATCTCCCTCCTCTGTTCTCTCTCTCTCTCTCTCTCTCTCTCTCTCTCTCTCTCTCTCTCTCTCTCTCTCTCTCTCTCTCTCTCTCTCTCTGTCTCTAGATGCTAGATCATCCCCCAAATCTCCCTCTTCTGTTCTCTCTCTCTCTCTCCTCTCTCTGTCTCCCTCTCTCTCCCTCTCCAACTCTCTCTCTCTTTCTCTCTCTCTCCCCATCTCCCCCCTCTCCCCCTCTGTCTCTCTCTCGCTCTCTCTCTCCCCCTCTCTCTGTCTCCTGATCTCTCTCCTCTCCCTCGCTTTCCCCCCTCTCTCCCCCCTCCCCCTCTCCCCCTGCCCCTCTCTCTCCCCTCCCTCTCTCCCTCCCTCTCCTGATTTAACACATCCAACCCCATCCTTCGGCAGTGTTCTGTGTGAAAGTGCTGGTGATTAAGCAGGGTTAGTCTCTTCCTATTGATCGGTCAGGCCTGTAGGATTTAAATCATCCTAATTGGTCAATAATGTGAACTGCTGAAGCTCGAGGCTTTTTAACTGCTGAGGGAACTGAAAGTGGAGCCGTACATGTGGCTTGTGGAGAGAAGAAGAGGACGAGGAGGGGAGAGGAGGGAAGAGGAGTGGACAGGGGAGGAGAAGAGAAGATAAAAGGAGACAGGACAGGAGGAGAGAGGAGAGGAGGGAAGAGGAGTGAACAGGGGAGGAGAAGATAAAAGGAGACAGGACAGGAGGAGAGAGGAGAGGAGGGAAGAGGAGTGGACAGGGGAGGAGAAGATAAAAGGAGACAGGACAGGAGGAGAGAGGAGAGGAGGGAAGAGGAGTAGACAGGGGAGGAGAAGAGAAGATAAAAGGAGACAGGACAGGAGGAGAGAGGAGAGGAGGGAAGAGGAGTAGACAGGGGAGGAGAAGAGAAGATAAAAGGAGACAGGACAGGAGGAGAGAGGAGAGGAGGGAAGAGGAGTGAACAGGGGAGGAGAAGAGAAGATAAAAGGAGACAGGAGGAGAGAGGAGAGGAGGGAAGAGGAGTGAACAGGGGAGGAGAAGAGAAGATAAAAGGAGACAGGAGGAGAGAGGAGAGGAGGGAAGAGGAGTAGACAGGGGAGGAGAAGAGAAGATAAAAGGAGACAGGACAGGAGGAGAGAGGAGGGAAGAGGAGTAGACAGGGGAGGAGAAGAGAAGAT
>NW_027009888.1:0-38277 GCF_036934945.1 Oncorhynchus masou masou
AAAAAGACCTAAAAAGAAACTCACCAAAACTAAAAAAAACAAAAAACAAAATACCACAAGAACGTTACCCGAATCGACAAGAGCACACAGAACACTAGGCAGGGTGCTAACATACAAACACAGAGCACAGAACTGAGGGAAACAAAGGGTTTAAATACAATCAGGGGAAACGAGACACAGGTGCAAACAATAATGGGGGTCAAGGGAAAAACACAGGGACAAAAGCACAATGGGGACATCTACTGACAAACAACTGGAACAACCCTGGCCAAATCCTGACAGAATCCCCCTAGGAACGGCTCCTGACGCTCCTACCAGCTCTCTCAGGGTGGAGGACCCTGAACTGACGAATGAGGTCAGGGTCCAGGATGTCTTTGGCAGGAACCAGGAGCGCTCCTCAGGACCGTAGCCTTCCCAGTCCACCAGATACTGCCAGGACCGCTGCACCCGGCGGGAATCCAGTATCCGGTGGACGGTATAAGCCGGCTGGCCTCCAATGACACGAGGCGGAGGGGGAGGTCTGTCTGCCGGGACAAGGGGAGAAAAAACAACAGGTTTTAACAAAGACACATGAAATGTGGGATTAATCTTAAGGGATCTGGGTAAGTGTAGGCAATAAGAAACTGGGTTAACTCTCCTGGCAACCTTGAAGGGACCGATGTATTTTTGGGACAGCTTGCGAGACTCCACCCGTAGAGGTAAGTCTCTTGTGGAGAGCCAGACTCTCTGGCCGGGGCGCAGGGTAGGCCCGGGACGGCGACGTCTGTTGGCTTGTTGTTGATACCTCTGTGAGGAACGCATCAGATTAAGACGGGTCTTCCTCCACATAAGCCGACAGCGTCTGACGAATCTCAAGGCTGAAGGCACTCTGACTTCTGCCTCCTGGTCCGGGAACAATGGAGGAGCATAGCCAAACTGACACTGTGCGGGGACATACCAGTGGAGGAGGAGCGCAAGGTGTTGTGCGCGTATTCGGCCCAAACAATAAAGGATGACCATGTGGACGGGTTGTCACGAGTCATACATCGGAGGGTGGTTTCCAGCTCTTGATTCATCCTCTCTGTTTGGCTGTTGGACTCCGGATGGTACCCTGAAGATAGACTGGCAGAAGCCCCCATGAGTTGGCAGAAGGCCTTCCAAAACCTTGAGGCGAACTGGGGACCTCTGTCAGAAACCACATCTTGAAGAATGCCGAAGACTCGGAACACATGATTAATTACCAACTCAGCCGTTTCCTTGGCAGAAGGTAACTTAGTCAGAGGGACGAACCTGGCCGCCTTTGAAAACCTGTCGATTATGACTAGGATAGTAGTATTGCCATGGGATGGAGGAAGTCCAGTAATAAAGTCCAATGAGATATGGGACCAGGGTCTGTGGGGAACAGGTAAAGGGTGAAGGAGTCCTTGAGGGCGGAGGTGAGAAGATTTGCCCTGGCAGCACACGGGGCAGGCATTGACGAAAGTGGCAACGTCTTCTTATGGTAGGCCACCAGAACTTACGCTGGATGAACTCCAAGGTGCGACCTACGCCCGGATGACAGGTGAGGCGAGAGGAGTGCCCCCACAGAAGGACCTGAGTCCTCACTGCCTTGGGGACAAACAACCGATTGGCAGGGCCTCCTTTAGGGTCCGGGTTCGCTAGCTTGAGCACGTCTCACGGTATCCTCAACTTGCCACGAGATCGGAGCCACAATCTTAGCAGCAGGAAGGACAGGCATGTCCGTGTCATCTCGAATGGCAGGAGCGTAGACTCGGGACAGGGCATCCGGTTTGAGATTCTTCGACCCGGGTCGATAGGTGAGGATAAACTGGAATCGATTGAAGAAAAGAGACCATCTAGCTTGTCTAGAGTTCAATCGCTTCGCCTGCTGGATATACTCCAGATTTTTGTGGTCCGTAAGCACTTGAAACGGGTGAGAAGCCCTCGAGCCAGTGTCTCCATTCCTTCAATGCCATCTTAACCGCTAGGAGATCACGAACCCCCACATCGTAGTTCCTCTCAGTCGGGGTAAGCCGGTGTGAGAAGAAAGCGCACGGATGAAGCTTCTTGTCTTCACCCTCTGAGACAGGACAGCTCCAACACCAACCTCTGATGCGTCTACCTCCACCACAAATGGTTCATCCGTAGTCGGTAGTATCAGGATGGGAGCAGAGAGGATGCGCTGCTTGAGTCCTTGGAAGGCCGTCTCAGCTTCTCTTCCCCAAAAAAACCTTGCATTGCCACCTTTGGTTAAAGCTGAGAGAGGAGCTGCCACCAAACTGAAGTTCTTGATGAACTTGCGGTAAAAGTTTGTGAAGCCCAGGAAACGCTGAACATCCTTAACGGATTTGGGGGTGGGCCAATCCGCTACCGCCCCTACCTTCCTAGGGTCCATTTGGATTCGACCGGGTTCCACTACAAATCCCAGGAATTGTACTCGGGATGAATGGAATTCACATTTTTCCGGCTTAACGTACAGATGGCTGTCCAGGAGGCGTTTGAGTACTTGTCTGACATGCTTAGTGTGTTCTTGAAGGGAGCTCGAAAAGATGAGGATGTCATCCAAGTAAACGAACACAAATATGTTAAGCATATCCCTAAGCACATCGCTTATGAGCGCTTGGAACACCGCTGGGGCGTTGGTCAGGCCGAAGGGCATCACCAAGTATTCATAGTGACCAGTAGGCGTGTTGAAAGCGGTCTTCCACGTCACCAGGTCTGATCCGCACAAGATGGTATGCGTTCCGCAGGTCAAGCTTAGTGAAAACAACTGCTTCCTGGAGCAGCTCAAGGCTGTGGCCATAAGGGGTAGCGGGTAACGGTTACGGATGGTTATGTCATTGAGTCCCCGGTAGTCGATGCAAGGACGTAACCCACCGTCTTTCTTGGCCACAAAGAAAAACCCCTGCTCCCGCCGGGAGGTGGATGGACGCATGAGGCCTGCTTCCAGAGAGTCCTTGATGTAGGTATCCATAGCAGCTCGTTCGGGTGGAGATAGGGAAAAGATCCGACCCCTGGGGGGCAAGTGCCCGGAAACAGGTCGATGGGGCAATCGTAAGATCTATGGGGTGGTAGCATGGTGGCCTCTGTTTGCTAAACACCAGTTTGAGGTCATGGTAACACTCGGGAACTCGGGTCAGGTCGATGGATTCTAAAGACTCGGGAGTAGAACTCGGGGAATTCTGGAAAATACAAGTAGCTTGGCACGTAGGACCCCACTGCTTGATAGTGCCCACAGACCAGTCGATGTGAGGGTTATGGCTGTGAAGCCAGGGGTATCCAAGGACGAGAGGGAACTCGGAACAGGAGATCAAATGAAAGTTCATCAATTCCTGGTGTTGTGAAACTGAAAGTCTCAAGGAGGTAGTGACATGAGTGACAAGTCCAGATCCCAAAGGGCTTCCATCCAATGTAGTAACCCTCATGGGGTCACTTAGAGGTTCAGAGGGAACGCCATTCTCCTTCGCCCAGACACCATCCATGAAGTTACCTGCGGCTCCAGAGTCTACCAAGGCTTGAAGGTGAAGCTTGTGGTTGTCCCAGGAGAGGGTGACTGGAATGAGCAGACGAGAGTTGGACGGATGGGAGGAGGTTATGTTTCCCGTTACAGTTCCCCCCGGTCTGTACGGGACAGAGCGTTTCCCTGGAGCCCGGGACACGTGGAACGGAAATGGCCCGGTTTGCCGCAATATAGACAGCGTCGCTCCTCATCCGGCGGTCTCTCTCAGCCTGGGAGATGCGTCCAATCTGCATGGGTTCCGGTGGAGCCAGTGATGATAAAGGTGGGGACTCGGAGCTGGGACTGATAGGGGCTAGAGGTCTACGGTTGAGTTCTCTCTCTCAGACGCTGGTCAATGCGTGAGGCCAACTTGATCAGGGACTCGAGATTGTCCGGTGGTTCCCGAGTGGCCAGTTCATCTTGGATAGTGTCGGAAAGGCCTTTCAGAAAGCACACCGTGAGCGCCTCGTTGTTCCAGCCACTCGCTGCTGCCACCGTGCGGAACTGGATGGCATAGTCCGTCACGCTGCGCCAACCTTGATGGAGAGTCAGGAGCTGTTTGGCTGAGTCAGAACCACTGCTTGGGCCTTGAAACACTCGTTTGAATTCCTCAGCAAAGGCAGAGTAGCTGGCACAGCAGGAACTATGGGCATCCCACACAGCAGTAGCCCAGGCCAGGGCTTTTTCCGACAGCAGGGTGATGATATATGCGATCTTAGACCGGTCGGTGGGAAACGACGAGGGTTGCAGCTCAAAGGAGAGAGAACATTGAGTGAGAAACCCTTTACAAGCACTTGGATCACCTGAGAACCGTTGGGGAGGTGGAAGACGAGGTTCAGCCAGGGGGTTAACTGCCATGGGTACGTGAACTTGAGGTACTGGGACGGAAACTGTTGCCGGGGTAAGTCGATCAGATATTTGCTTAATGGAAGTCAGCATCTCCGACAGAAGATGAGAATGTCTAGCCATTAAGGCCTCTTGCTGAACCAGGGCGGCTTCGTGGCGTTGGACAGTCTCCTGGTGGTGGGACAGCGTGGCAAAAAGGTCCTGGGAACTGGCTGCCTCTGGGTTCATTTTTGGCTCTGTGTTTCTGTCAGGACCCGGTTTCGAACCTGGGTCTCCGGAGTGAGAAACAGTCACTTAACCAACTGAGCCACGAATAGACAGCAGAACCCAGAAGATGAGGCAGACACAGCAGTACTTAAGACGGTGTATTTAATAAAGAAAAAATCCTAAAATAAAAAATGGCAAATCCAAAAGGTGGAAGGAAAAACACAAAAAGACCTAAAAAGAAACTCACCAAAACTAAACAAAAACAAAAAACAAAATACCACAAGAACGTTACCCGGAATCGACAAGAGCACACAGAACACTAGGGCAGGGTGCTAACATACAAACACAGAGCACAGAACTGAGGGAAACAAAGGGTTTAAATACAATTTTGGGAAACGAGACACAGGTGCAAACAATAATGGGGGTCAAGGGAAAAACACAGGGACAAAAAGCACAATGGGGACATCTACTGACAAACAACTGGAACAACCCTGGCCAAATCCTGACAGAATCCCCCCTAGGAACGGCTCCTGACGTTCCTACCAGCTCTCTCAGGGTGGAGGACCCTGAACTGACGAATGAGGTCAGGGTCCAGGATGTCTTTGGCAGGAACCCAGGAGCGCTCCTCAGGACCGTAGCCTTCCCAGTCCACCAGATACTGCCAGGACCGCTGCACCCGGCGGGAATCCAGTATCCGGTGGACGGTATAAGCCGGCTGGCCTCCAATGACACGAGGCGGAGGGGGAGGTCTGTCTGCCGGGACAAGGGGAGAAAAAACAACAGGTTTTAACAAAGACACATGAAATGTGGGATTAATCTTAAGGGATCTGGGTAAGTGTAGGCGATAAGAAACTGGGTTAACTCTCCTGGCAACCTTGAAGGGACCGATGTATTTTTGGGACAGCTTGCGAGACTCCACCCGTAGAGGTAAGTCTCTTGTGGAGAGCCAGACTCTCTGGCCGGGGCGCAGGGTAGGCCCGGGACGGCGACGTCTGTTGGCTTGTTGTTGATACCTCTGTGAGGAACGCATCAGATTAAGACGGGTCTTCCTCCACATAAGCCGACAGCGTCTGACGAATCTCAAGGCTGAAGGCACTCTGACTTCTGCCTCCTGGTCCGGGAACAATGGAGGAGCATAGCCAAACTGACACTCGTGCGGGGACATACCAGTGGAGGAGGAGCGCAAGGTGTTGTGCGCGTATTCGGCCCAAACAATAAAGGATGACCATGTGGACGGGTTGTCACGAGTCATACATCGGAGGGTGGTTTCCAGCTCTTGATTCATCCTCTCTGTTTGGCCTTTTGACTCCGGATGGTACCCTGAAGATAGACTGGCAGAAGCCCCCATGAGTTGGCAGAAGGCCTTCCAAAACCTTGAGGCGAACTGGGACCTCTGTCAGAAACCACATCTTGAGGAATGCCGAAGACTCGAACACATGATTAATTACCAACTCAGCCGTTTCCTTGGCAGAAGGTAACTTAGTCAGAGGGACGAACCTGGCCGCCTTTGAAAACCTGTCGATTATGACTAGGATAGTAGTATTGCCATGGGATGGAGGAAGTCCAGTAATAAAGTCCAATGAGATATGGGACCAGGGTCTGTGGGGAACAGGTAAAGGGTGAAGGAGTCCTTGAGGGCGGAGGTGAGAAGATTTGCCCTGGCAGCACACGGGGCAGGCATTGACGAAAGTGGCAACGTCTTCTCTTATGGTAGGCCACCAGAACTTACGCTGGATGAACTCCAAGGTGCGACCTACGCCCGGATGACAGGTGAGGCGAGAGGAGTGCCCCACAGAAGGACCTGAGTCCTCACTGCCTTGGGGACAAACAACCGATTGGCAGGGCCTCCTTTAGGGTCCGGTTCGCTAGCTTGAGCACGTCTCACGGTATCCTCAACTTGCCACGAGATCGGAGCCACAATCTTAGCAGCAGGAAGGACAGGCATGTCCGTGTCATCTCGAATGGCAGGAGCGTAGACTCGGGACAGGGCATCCGGTTTGAGATTCTTCGACCCGGGTCGATAGGTGAGGATAAACTGGAATCGATTGAAGAAAAGAGACCATCTAGCTTGTCTAGAGTTCAATCGCTTCGCCTGCTGGATATACTCCAGATTTTTGTGGTCCGTAAGCACTTGAAACGGGTGAGAAGCCCCTCGAGCCAGTGTCTCCATTCCTTCAATGCCATCTTAACCGCTAGGAGTTCACGATCCCCACATCGTAGTTCCTCTCAGTCGGGGTAAGCCGGTGTGAGAAGAAAGCGCACGGATGAAGCTTCTTGTCTTCACCCCTCTGAGACAGGACAGCTCCAACACCAACCTCTGATGCGTCTACCTCCACCACAAATGGTTCATCCGTAGTCGGTAGTATCAGGATGGGAGCAGAGAGGATGCGCTGCTTGAGTCCTTGGAAGGCCGTCTCAGCTTCTCTTCCCCAAAAAAACCTTGCATTGCCACCTTTGGTTAAAGCTGAGAGAGGAGCTGCCACCAAACTGAAGTTCTTGATGAACTTGCGGTAAAAGTTTGTGAAGCCCAGGAAACGCTGAACATCCTTAACGGATTTGGGGGTGGGCCAATCCGCTACCGCCCCTACCTTCCTAGGGTCCATTTGGATTCGACCGGGTTCCACTACAAATCCCAGGAATTGTACTCGGGATGAATGGAATTCACATTTTTCCGGCTTAACGTACAGATGGCTGTCCAGGAGGCGATGAGTACTTGTCTGACATGCTTAGTGTGTTCTTGAAGGGAGCTCGAAAAGATGAGGATGTCATCCAAGTAAACGAACACAAATATGTTAAGCATATCCCTAAGCACATCGTTTATGAGCGCTTGGAACACCGCTGGGCGTTGGTCAGGCCGAAGGGCATCACCAAGTATTCATAGTGACCAGTAGGCGTGTTGAAAGCGGTCTTCCACGTCACCAGGTCTGATCCGCACAAGATGGTATGCGTTCCGCAGGTCAAGCTTAGTGAAAACAACTGCTTCCTGGAGCAGCTCGAAGGCTGTGGCCATAAGGGGTAGCGGGTAACGGTTACGGATGGTTATGTCATTGAGTCCCCGGTAGTCGATGCAAGGACGTAACCCACCGTCTTTCTTGGCCACAAAGAAAAACCCCTGCTCCCGCCGGGAGGTGGATGGACGCATGAGGCCTGCTTCCAGAGAGTCCTTGATGTAGGTATCCATAGCAGCTCGTTCGGGTGGAGATAGGGAAAAGATCCGACCCCTGGGGGGCAAGTGCCCGGAAACAGGTCGATGGGGCAATCGTAAGATCTATGGGGTGGTAGCATGGTGGCCCTCTGTTTGCTAAACACCAGTTTGAGGTCATGGTAACACTCGGGAACTCGGGTCAGGTCGATGGATTCTAAAGACTCGGGAGTAGAACTCGGGGAATTCTGGAAAATACAAGTAGCTTGGCACGTAGGACCCCACTGCTTGATAGTGCCCACAGACCAGTCGATGTGAGGGTTATGGCTGTGAAGCCAGGGGTATCCAAGGACGAGAGGGAACTCGGAACAGGAGATCAAATGAAAGTTCATCAATTCCTGGTGTTGTGAAACTGAAAGTCTCAAGGAGGTAGTGACATGAGTGACAAGTCCAGATCCCAAAGGGCTTCCATCCAATGTAGTAACCCTCATGGGGTCACTTAGAGGTTCAGAGGGAACGCCATTCTCCTTCGCCCAGACACCATCCATGAAGTTACCTGCGGCTCCAGAGTCTACCAAGGCTTGAAGGTGAAGCTTGTGGTTGTCCCAGGAGAGGGTGACTGGAATGAGCAGACGAGAGTTGGACGGATGGGAGGAGGTTATGTTTCCCGTTACAGTTCCCCCGGTCTGTACGGGACAGAGCGTTTCCCTGGAGCCCGGGACACGTGGAACGGAAATGGCCCGGTTTGCCGCAATATAGACAGCGTCGCTCCCTCATCCGGCGGTCTCTCTCAGCCTGGGAGATGCGTCCAATCTGCATGGGTTCCGGTGGAGCCAGTGATGATAAAGGTGGGGACTCGGAGCTGGGACTGATAGGGGCTAGAGGTCTACGGTTGAGTTCTCTCTCTCTCAGACGCTGGTCAATGCGTGAGGCCAACTTGATCAGGGACTCGAGATTGTCCGGTGGTTCCCGAGTGGCCAGTTCATCTTGGATAGTGTCGGAAAGGCCGTTCAGAAAGCACACCGTGAGCGCCTCGTTGTTCCAGCCACTCGCTGCTGCCACCGTGCGGAACTGGATGGCATAGTCCGTCACGCTGCGCCAACCTTGATGGAGAGTCAGGAGCTGTTTGGCTGAGTCAGAACCACTGCTTGGGCCTTGAAACACTCGTTTGAATTCCTCAGCAAAGGCAGAGTAGCTGGCACAGCAGGAACTATGGGCATCCCACACAGCAGTAGCCCAGGCCAGGGCTTTTTCCGACAGCAGGGTGATGATATATGCGATCTTAGACCGGTCGGTGGGAAACGACGAGGTTGCAGCTCAAAGGAGAGAGAACATTGAGTGAGAAACCCTTTACAAGCACTTGGATCACCTGAGAACCGTTGGGGAGGTGGAAGACGAGGTTCAGCCAGGGGGTTAACTGCCATGGGTACGTGAACTTGAGGTACTGGGACGGAAACTGTTGCCGGGGTAAGTCGATCAGATATTTGCTTAATGGAAGTCAGCATCTCCGACAGAAGATGAGAATGTCTAGCCATTAAGGCCTCTTGCTGAACCAGGGCGGCTTCGTGGCGTTGGACAGTCTCCTGGTGGTGGGACAGCGTGGCAAAAAGGTCCTGGGAACTGGCTGCCTCTGGGTTCATTTTTGGCTCTGTGTTTCTGTCAGGACCCGGTTTCAAACCTGGGTCTCCGGAGTGAGAAACAGTCACTTAACCAACTGAGCCACGAATAGACAGCAGAACCCAGAAGATGAGGCAGACACAGCAGTACTTAAGACGGTGTATTTAATAAAGAAAAATCCTAAAATAAAAAATGGCAAATCCAAAAGGTGGAAGGAAAAAACACAAAAAGACCTAAAAAGAAACTCACCAAAACTAAACAAAAACAAAAAACAAAATACCACAAGAACGTTACCCGGAATCGACAAGAGCACACAGAACACTAGGGCAGGGTGCTAACATACAAACACAGAGCACAGAACTGAGAGAAACAAAGGGTTTAAATACAATTTTGGGAAACGAGACACAGGTGCAAACAATAATGGGGGTCAAGGGAAAAACACAGGGACAAAAAGCACAATGGGGACATCTACTGACAAACAACTGGAACAACCCTGGCCAAATCCTGACAGAACCGATAGGTCTTCAGTGTGTGACAGGTTAGTAGAGTGGTGAACCTATAGGTCTTCAGTCTGTGACAGGTTAGTATAGTGGTGAACCTATAGACCTTCAGTATGTGACAGGTTAGTACAGTGGTGAAACTATAGACCTTCAGTGGTGAACCTATAGACCTTCAGTTTGTGACAGGTTAGTATAGTGGTGAACCTATAGGTCTTCAGAATGTGACAGGTTAGTATAGTGGTGAACCTATAGGTCTTCAGTGTGTGACAGGTTAGTACAGTGGTGAACCTATAGACATTCAGTGGTGAACCTATAGACCCTTCAGTGGTGAACCTATAGAACATTCAGTGGTGAACCTTTAGGTCTTCAGTGGTGAACCAATAGACATTCAGTGGTGAACCTATAGGTCTTCAGTATGTGACAGGTTAGTACAGTGGTGAACCTATAGGTCTTCAGTGTGTGACAAGTTATTGCAGTGGTGAACCTATAGACCTTCAGTGTTGAACCTATAGGTCTTCAGTATGTGACAGGTTAGTACAGTGGTGAACCTATGGGTCTTCAGTATGTGACAGGTTAGTACAGTGGTGAACCTATGGGTCTTCAGTGTGTGACAGGTTAGTATAGTGGTGAACCTATAGGTCTTCAGTGTGTAACAGGTTAGTATAGTGGTGAACCTATAGCCCTTCAGTACGTGACAGGTTAGTATAGTGGTGAACCTATAGCCCTTCAGTACGTGACAGGTTAGTATAGTGGTGAACCTATAGGTCTTCAGTATGTGACAGGTTAGTATAGTGGTGAACCAGTAGACATTCAGTGGTGAACCTATAGGTCTTCAGTATGTGACAGGTTAGTACAGTGGTGAACCTATGGGTCTTCAGTGTGTGACAGGTTAGTATAGTGGTGAACCTATAGACCCTTCAGTGGTGAAACGATTGGTCTTCAGTGGTGAACCTTTAGGTCTTCAGTGTGTGACAGGTTAGTATAGTGGTGAACCTATGGACCTTCAGTATGTGACAGGTTAGTACAGTGGTGAACCGATAGGTCTTCAGTGTGTGACAGGTTAGTACAGTGGTGAACCTATAGACCTTCAGTATGTGACAGGCTAGTGCAGTGGTGAACCTATAGGTCTTCAGTGTGTGACAGGTTAGTATAGTGTTGAACCTATAGGTCTTCAGTGTGTGACAGGTTATTACAGTGGTGAACCGATAGGTATTCAGTGTGTGACAGGTTAGTACAATGGTGAACCTATGGACCTTCAGTATGTGACAGGTCAGTATATTGGTGAACCTATAGACCTTCAGTGGTGAACCTATAGACCTTCAGTGTGTGACAGGTTAGTATAGTGGTGAACCTATAGACATTCAGTGTGTGACAGGTTAGTATATTGGTGAACCTATAGACCTTCAGTGTGTGACAGGTTAGTATGTTGGTGAACCTATAGACCGTCAGTGTGTAACAGGTTGGCATATTGGTGAACCTATAGACCCTTCAGTGGTGAACCGATTGGTCTTCAGTGGTGAACCTTTAGGTCTTCAGAATGTGACAGGTTAGTACAGTGGTGAACCTATAGGTCTTCAGTGTGTGACAGGTTAGTATAGTGGTGAACCTATGGACCTTCAGAATGTGACAGGTAAGTACAGTGGTGAACCTATGGACCTTCAGAATGTGACAGGTTAGTTTCAGTGGTGAACCTATAGGTCTTCAGTATGTGACAGGTTAGTATAGTGGTGAACCTATGGACCTTCAGAATGTGACAGGTTAGTACAGTGGTGAACCTATAGACCTTTAGTGTGTGACAGGTTAGTATAGTGGTGAACCTATAGGTCTTCAGTATGTGACAGGTTAGTACAGTGGTGAACCTATAGACCTTCAGTGGTGAACCTATAGACCCTTCAGTGGTGAACCTTTAGGTCTTCAGTGGTGAACCTATAGACCCTTCAGTGGTGAACCTTTAGGTCTTCAGTGGTGAACCAATAGGTCTTCAGTGGTGAACCTATAGGTCTTCAGTGTGTGACAGGTTAGTATAGTGGTGAACCTATAGGTCTTCAGTGTGTGACAAGTTAGTACAGTGGTGAACCTATAGGTCTTCAGTGTGTGACAGGTTAGTATAGTGGTGAACCTATAGGTCTTCAGTGTGTGACAGGTTAGTATAGTGGTTAACCTATGGACCTTCAGTGTGTAACATGTTAGTATATTGGTGAACCTATAGACCTTCAGTGGTGAACCTATAGGTCTTCAGTGTGTAACAGGTTAGTATAGTGGTTAACCTATGGACCTTCAGTGTGTAACAGGTTAGTATATTGGTGAACCTATAGACCTTCAGTGTGTAACAGGTTAGTACAGTGGTGAACCTATAGGTCTTCAGTGTGTGACAGGCTAGTACAGTGGTGAACCTATAGCCCTTCAGTATGTGACAGGTTAGTATAGTGGTGAACCTATAGGTCTTCAGTGTGTGACAGGTTAATTCAGTTGTGAACCTATAGACCTTCAGTGTGTGACAGGTTAGTATAGTGGTTAACCTATTGGTCTTCAGTGTGTAACAGGTTAGTATAGTGGTGAACCTATAGGTCTTCAGTATGTGACAGGTTAGTATAGTGGTGAACCTATAGGTCTTCAGTGTGTGACAGGTTAATTCAGTTGTGAACCTATAGACCTTCAGTGTGTGACAGGTTAGTATAGTGGTGAACCTATAGGTCTTCAGTGTGTAACAGGTTAGTATAGTGGTGAACCTATAGGTCTTCAGTGTGTAACAGGTTAGTATAGTGGTGAACCTATAGGTCTTCAGTGTGTGACAGGTTAGTATAGTGGTGAACCTATAGGTCTTCAGTGTGTGACAGGTTAGTATAGTGGTGAACCTATAGGTCTTCAGTGTGTAACAGGTTAGTATAGTGGTGAAGCTATAGGTCTTCAGTGTGTGACAGGTTAGTATAGTGGTGAACCGATAGGTATTCAGTGTGTGACAGGTTAGTACAATGGTGAACCTATGGACCTTCAGTATGTGACAGGTCAGTATATTGGTGAACCTATAGACCTTCAGTGGTGAACCTATAGACCTTCAGTGTGTGACAGGTTAGTATAGTGGTGAACCTATAGACATTCAGTGTGTGACAGGTTAGTATATTGGTGAACCTATAGACCTTCAGTGTGTGACAGGTTAGTATGTTGGTGAACCTATAGACCGTCAGTGTGTAACAGGTTGGCATATTGGTGAACCTATAGACCCTTCAGTGGTGAACCGATTGGTCTTCAGTGGTGAACCTTTAGGTCTTCAGAATGTGACAGGTTAGTACAGTGGTGAACCTATAGGTCTTCAGTGTGTGACAGGTTAGTATAGTGGTGAACCTATGGACCTTCAGAATGTGACAGGTAAGTACAGTGGTGAACCTATGGACCTTCAGAATGTGACAGGTTAGTTTCAGTGGTGAACCTATAGGTCTTCAGTATGTGACAGGTTAGTATAGTGGTGAACCTATGGACCTTCAGAATGTGACAGGTTAGTACAGTGGTGAACCTATAGACCTTTAGTGTGTGACAGGTTAGTATAGTGGTGAACCTATAGGTCTTCAGTATGTGACAGGTTAGTACAGTGGTGAACCTATAGACCTTCAGTGGTGAACCTATAGACCCTTCAGTGGTGAACCTTTAGGTCTTCAGTGGTGAACCTATAGACCCTTCAGTGGTGAACCTTTAGGTCTTCAGTGGTGAACCAATAGGTCTTCAGTGGTGAACCTATAGGTCTTCAGTGTGTGACAGGTTAGTATAGTGGTGAACCTATAGGTCTTCAGTGTGTGACAAGTTAGTACAGTGGTGAACCTATAGGTCTTCAGTGTGTGACAGGTTAGTATAGTGGTGAACCTATAGGTCTTCAGTGTGTGACAGGTTAGTATAGTGGTTAACCTATGGACCTTCAGTGTGTAACATGTTAGTATATTGGTGAACCTATAGACCTTCAGTGGTGAACCTATAGGTCTTCAGTGTGTAACAGGTTAGTATAGTGGTTAACCTATGGACCTTCAGTGTGTAACAGGTTAGTATATTGGTGAACCTATAGACCTTCAGTGTGTAACAGGTTAGTACAGTGGTGAACCTATAGGTCTTCAGTGTGTGACAGGCTAGTACAGTGGTGAACCTATAGCCCTTCAGTATGTGACAGGTTAGTATAGTGGTGAACCTATAGGTCTTCAGTGTGACAGGTTAATTCAGTTGTGAACCTATAGACCTTCAGTGTGTGACAGGTTAGTATAGTGGTTAACCTATTGGTCTTCAGTGTGTAACAGGTTAGTATAGTGGTGAACCTATAGGTCTTCAGTATGTGACAGGTTAGTATAGTGGTGAACCTATAGGTCTTCAGTGTGTGACAGGTTAATTCAGTTGTGAACCTATAGACCTTCAGTGTGTGACAGGTTAGTATAGTGGTGAACCTATAGGTCTTCAGTGTGTAACAGGTTAGTATAGTGGTGAACCTATAGGTCTTCAGTGTGTAACAGGTTAGTATAGTGGTGAACCTATAGGTCTTCAGTGTGTGACAGGTTAGTATAGTGGTGAACCTATAGGTCTTCAGTGTGTGACAGGTTAGTATAGTGGTGAACCTATAGGTCTTCAGTGTGTAACAGGTTAGTATAGTGGTGAAGCTATAGGTCTTCAGTGTGTGACAGGTTAGTATAGTGGTGAACCTATAGGTCTTCAGTGTGTGACAGGTTAGTACAGTGGTGAACCTATGGACCTTCAGTATGTGGCAGGTCAGTATAGTGGTGAACCTATAGACCTTCAGTGGTGAACCTATAGACCTTCAGTGTGTGACAGGTTAGTATAGTGGTGAACCGATAGGTCTTCAGTGTGTGACAGGTTAGTACAGTGGTGAACCTATAGACCTTCAGTGGTGAACCTATAGACCTTCAGTGTGTGACAGGTTAGTATAGTGGTGAACCGATAGGTCTTCAGTGTGTGACAGGTTAGTATAGTGGTGAACCTATAGACCTTCAGTGTGTGACAGGTTAGTATATTGGAGAACCTATAGAACTTCAGTGTGTGACAGGTTAGTATAGTGGTGAACCTATAGACCTTCAGTGTGTGACAGGTTAGTACAGTGGTGAACCTATAGACATTTAATTTACATTTAAGTCATTTAGCAGACGCTCTTATCCAGAGCGACTTACAAATTGGTGAATTCACCTTCTGACATCAGTGGAACAGCCACTTTACAATAGTGCATCTAAATCATTTAAGGGGGGTGAGAAGGATTGCTTTATCCTATCCTAGGTATTCCTTGAAGAGGTGTGGTTTCAGGTGTCTCCGGAAGGTGGTGATTGACTCCGCTGTCCTGGCGTCGTGAGGGAGTTTGTTCCACCATTGGGGGGCCAGAGCAGCGAACAGTTTTGACTGGGCTGAGCGGGAACTGTACTTCCTCAGTGGTAGGGAGGCGAGCAGGCCAGAGGTGGATGAACGCAGTGCCCTTGTTTGGGTGTAGGGCCTGATCAGAGCCTGGAGGTACTGCGGTGCCGTTCCCCTCACATCTCCGTAGGCAAGCACCATGGTCTTGTAGCGGATGCGAGCTTCAACTGGAAGCCAGTGGAGAGAGCGGAGGAGCGGGGTGACGTGAGAGAACTTGGGAAGGTTGAACACCAGACGGGCTGCGGCGTTCTGGATGAGTTGTAGGGGTTTAATGGCACAGGCAGGGAGCCCAGCCAACAGCGAGTTGCAGTAATCCAGACGGGAGATGACAAGTGCCTGGATTAGGACCTGCGCCGCTTCCTGTGTGAGGCAGGGGCGAACTCTGCGGATGTTGTAGAGCATGAACCTACAGGAACGGGCCACCGCCTTGATGTTAGTTGAGAACGACAGGGTGTTGTCCAGGATCACGCCAAGGTTCTTAGCGCTCTGGGAGGAGGAAACAATGGAGTTGTCAACCGTGATGGCGAGATCATGGAACGGGCAGTCCTTTCCCCGGGAGGAAGAGCAGCTCTGTCTTGCCGAGGTTCAGCTTGAGGTGGTGATCCGTCATCCACACTGATATGTCTGCCAGACATGCAGAGATGCGATTCGCCACCTGGTCATCAGAAGGGGGAAAGGAGAAGATGAATTGTGTGTCGTCTGCATAGCAATGATAGGAGAGACCATGTGAGGTTATGACAGAGCCAAGTGACTTGGTGTATAGCGAGAATAGGAGAGGGCCTAGAACAGAGCCCTGGGGGACACCAGTGGTGAGAGCGCGTGGCGAGGAGACAGATTCTCGCCACGCCACCTGGTAGGAGCGACCTGTCTGGTAGGACGCAATCCAAGCGTGGGCCGCGCCGGAGATGCCCAACTCGGAGAGGGTGGAGAGGAGGAACTGATGGTTCACAGTGTCGAAGGCAGCCGATAGGTCTAGAAGGATGAGAGCAGAGGAGAGAGAGTTAGCTTTAGCAGTGCGGAGCGCCTCCGTGATACAGAGAAGAGCAGTGTCAGTTGAATGACTAGTCTTGAAACCTGACTGATTTGGATCAAGAAGGTCATTCTGAGAGAGATAGCGGGAGAGCTGGCCAAGGACGGCACGTTCAAGAGTTTTGGAGAGAAAAGAAAGAAGGGATACTGGTCTGTAGTTGTTGACATCGGAGGGATCGAGTGTAGGTTTTTTCAGAAGGGGTGCAACTCTCGCTCTCTTGAAGACGGAAGGGACGTAGCCAGCGGTCAGGGATGAGTTGATGAGCGAGGTGAGGTAAGGGAGAAGGTCTCCGGAAATGGTCTGGAGAAGAGAGGAGGGGATAGGGTCAAGCGGGCAGGTTGTTGGGCGGCCGGCCGTCACAAGAAGCGAGATTTCATCTGGAGAGAGAGGGGAGAAAGAGGTCAGAGCACAGGGTAGGGCAGTGTGAGCAGAACCAGCGGTGTCGTTTGACTTAGCAAACGAGGATCGGATGTCGTCGACCTTCTTTTCAAAATGGTTGACGAAGTCATCTGCAGAGAGGGAGGAGGGGGGAGGGGGAGGAGGATTCAGGAGGGAGGAGAAGGTGGCAAAGAGCTTCCTAGGGTTAGAGGCAGATGCTTGGAATTTAGAGTGGAAGAAAGTGGCTTTAGCAGCAGAGACAGAGGAGGAAAATGTAGAGAGGAGGGAGTGAAAGGATGCCAGGTCCGCAGGGAGGCGAGATTTTCCTCCATTTCCTCTCGGCTGCCCGGAGCACTGTTCTGTGAGCTCGCAGTGAGTCGTCGAGCCACGGAGCGGGAGGGGAGGACCGAGCCGGCCTGGAGGATAGGGGACATAGAGAGTCAAAGGATGCAGAAAGGGAAGAGAGGAGGGTTGAGGAGGCAGAATCAGGAGATAGGTTGGAGAAGGTATGAGCAGAGGGAAGAGATGATAGGATGGAAGAGGAGAGAGTAGCGGGGGAGAGAGAGCGAAGGTTGGGACGGCCCGATACCATCCGAGTAGGGGCAGTGTGGGAAGTGTTGGATGAGAGCGAGAGGGAAAAGGATACAAGGTAGTGGTCGGAGACTTGGAGGGAGTTGCAATGAGGTTAGTGGAAGAACAGCATCTAGTAAAGATGAGGTCGAGCGTATTGCCTGCCTTGTGAGTAGGGGGGAAGGTGAGAGGGTGAGGTCAAAAGAGGAGAGGAGTGGAAAGAAGGAGGCAGAGAGGAATGAGTCAAAGGTAGACGTGGGGAGGTTAAAGTCGCCCAGGACTGTGAGAGGTGAGCCGTCCTCAGGAAAGGAGCTTATCAAGGCATCAAGCTCATTGATGAACTCTCCGAGGGAACCTGGAGGGCGATAAATGATAAGGATGTTAAGCTTGAAAGGGCTGGTAACTGTGACAGCATGGAATTCAAAGGAGGCGATAGACAGATGGGTAAGGGGAGAAAGAGAGAATGACCACTTGGGAGAGATGAGGATCCCGGTGCCACCACCCCGCTGACCAGAAGCTCTCGGGGTGTGCGAGAACACGTGGGCGGACGAAGAGAGAGCAGTAGGAGTAGCAGTGTTGTCTGTGGTGATCCATGTTTCCGTCAGTGCCAAGAAGTCGAGGACTGGAGGGAGGCATAGGCTGAGATGAACTCTGCCTTGTTGGCCGCAGATCGGCAGTTCCAGAGGCTACCGGAGACCTGGAACTCCACGTGGGTCGTGCGCGCTGGGACCACCAGATTAGGGTGGCCGCAGCCACGCGGTGTGGAGCGTTTGTATGGTCTGTGCAGAGAGGAGAGAACAGGGATAGATAGACACATAGTTGACAGGCTACAGAAGAGGCTACGCTAATGCAAAGGAGATTGGAATGACAAGTGGACTACACTTATCGAATGTTCAGAACGTTAAGCTTACGTAGCAAGAATCTTATTGACTAAAATGATTGAAATGATACAGTACTGCTGGAGTAGGCTAGCTGGCAGTGGCTACGTTGTTGACACTACACTAATCAAGTCGTTCCGTCGAGTGTAATAGTTTCTACAGTGCTGCTATTCGGGGCTAGCTGGCTAGCTAGCAGTGTTGATTACGTAACGTTACGTTAAAAGAACGACAATAGCTGGCTAGCTAACCTAGAAAATCGCTCCAGACTACACAATTGTCTTAGATACAAAGACGGCAATGTAGCTAGCTAGCTACGATCAAACAAATCAAACCGTTGTACTGTAATGAAGTGAAATGAAAATGTGATACTACCTGTGGAGCGAGGCGGAATGTTGACCGGGTTGTTGAAGTTCAATTCGGAAGACGTTGGCTAGCTGTTGGCTAGCTAGCTAGCAGTGACTCCTACGTTAAGGACTACAAATAGTTGGCTAGCTAACCTCGGTAAATTAAGATAATCACTCTAAGTCTACACACTCTAAACTACACAATTACCTTGGATACGAAGACAGCAAAGACAACTATGTAGCTAGCTAACACTACACTAATCGAGTCGTTGAGTGTAATAGTTTCTACAGTGCTAGTGGACGTTAGCTAGCTGCTGTGCTAGTGGACGTTAGCTAGCTGCTGGGCAGAAAGCAGTGTAGACTACGTTAGGACGACGAAATACGATAATTACGCAATTATCTTTGATACAAAGACGGCTATGTAGCTAGCTAAGAAGAAATTGCTAAGATTAGACAAATCAAACCGTTGTACTATAATGAAATGTAATGAAAAGTTCAACTACCTGCGGACCGAAGTGTAGATGCGACCGCTCGCTCCAACCCGGTCTTCAGTGTGTGACAGGTTAGTATAGTGGTGAAGCTATAGACCTTCAGTGTGTGACAGGTTAGTATAGTGGTGAACCTATAGCCCTTCAGTATGTGACAGGTTAGTATAGTGGTGAACCTATAGGTCTTCAGTGTGTGACAGGTTAATTCAGTTGTGAACCTATAGACCTTCAGTGTGTGACAGGTTAGTATTGTGGTGAACCTATATGTCTTCAGTGTGTGACAGGTTAGTATAGTGGTGAACCTATAGCCCTTCAGTATGTGACAGGTTAGTACAGTGGTGAACCTATAGCCCTTCAGTATGTGACAGGTTAGTACATTGGTGAACCTATAGGTCTTCAGTGTGTGACAGGTTAATACAGTTGTTAACCTATTGGTCTTCAGTGTGTAACAGGTTAGTATAGTGGTGAACCTATAGCCCTTCAGTATGTGACAGGTTAGTACAGTGGTGAACCTATAGCCCTTCAGTACGTGACAGGTTAGTACATTGGTGAACCTATAGCCCTTCAGAATGTGACAGGTTAGTACAGTGGTGAACCTATTGGTATTCAGTGTGTGACAGGTTAGTATAGTGGTGAACCTATAGGTCTTCAGTATGTGACAGGTTGGCATATTGGTGAACCTATAGAACATTCAGTGGTGAACCGATTGGTCTTCAGTGGTGAACCAATAGGTCTTCAGTGGTGAACCTATAGGTCTTCAGTGTGTGACAGGTTAGTATAGTGGTGAACCTATAGGTCTTCAGTGTGTGACAGGTTAGTACAGTGGTGAACCTATAGGTCTTCAGTGTGTGACAGGTTAGTATAGTGGTGAACCTATAGGTCTTCAGTTTGTGACAGGTTTGTACAGTGGTGAACCTGTAGACCTTCAGTATGTGACAGGTTAGTACATTGGTGAACCTATAGATCTTCAGTATGTGACTGGTTAGTACAGTGGTGAAGCTATAGACCTTCAGTGGTGAACCTATAGGTCTTCAGTGTGTAACAGATTAGTATAGTGGTTAACCTATGGACCTTCAGTGTGTAACAGGTTAGTATATTGGTGAAACTATAGACCTTCAGTGTGTAACAGATTAGTATAGTGGTTAACCTATGGACCTTCAGTGTGTAACAGGTTAGTACAGTGGTGAACCTAGAGATCTTCAGTTTGTGACAAGTTAGTACAGTGGTGAACCTATAGGTCTTCAGTGTATGACAGGTTAGTACAGTGGTGAACCTATAGACCTTCAGTGTGTGACAGGTTAGTATAGTGGTTAACCTATGGACCTTCAGTGTGTAACAGGTTAGTATATTGGTGAACCTATAGACCTTCAGTGGTGAACCTATAGGTCTTCAGTGTGTAACAGGTTAGTATAGTGGTTAACCTATGGACCTTCAGTGTGTGACAGGTTAGTATTGTGGTGAACCTATAGGTCTTCAGTGTGTGACAGGTTAGTATTGTGGTGAACCTATAGACCTTCAGTTTGTGACAGGTTAGTATAGTGGTGAACCTATAGGTCTTCAGTGTGTAACAGGTTAGTACAGTGGTGAACCTATAGACCTTCAGTGTGTAACAGTGGTGAACCTATAGGTCTTCAGTTTGTGACAGGTTAGTACATTTGTGAACCTATAGGTCTTCATTGTGTGACATGTTAATACAGTTGTTAACCTATAGACCTTCAGTTTGTGACAGGTTAGTATAGTGGTGAACCTATAGGTCTTCAGTGTGTGACAGGTTAGTATTGTGGTGAACCTATAGCCCTTCAGTGTGTCAGGTTAGTATAGTGGTGAACCTATAGGTCTTCAGTGTGTGACAGGTTAGAATAGTGGTGAACCTATAGGTCTTCAGTGTGTGACAGGTTAGTATAGTGGTGAACCTATAGGTCTTCAGTGTGTGACAGGTTAGTATTGTGGTGAACCTATAGACCTTCAGTATGTGACAGGTTAGAATAGTGGTGAACCTATAGGTCTTCAGTGTGTGACAGGTTAGAATAGTGGTGAACCTATAGGTCTTCAGTGTGTGACAGGTTAGTATTGTGGTGAACCTATAGACCTTCAGTATGTGACAGGTTAGTATAGTGGTGAACCTATAGGTCTTCAGTGTGTGACAGGTTAGTATAGTGGTGAACCTATAGGTCTTCAGTGTGTGACAGGTTAGTATTGTGGTGAACCTATAGACCTTCAGTATGTGACAGGTTAGAATAGTGGTGAACCTATAGGTCTTCAGTGTGTGACAGGTTAGAATAGTGGTGAACCTATAGGTCTTCAGTGTGTGACAGGTTAGTATTGTGGTGAACCTATAGACCTTCAGTATGTGACAGGTTAGTATAGTGGTGAACCTATAGGTCTTCAGTGTGTGACAGGTTAGAATAGTGGTGAACCTATAGGTCTTCAGTGTGTGACAGGTTAGTATTGTGGTGAACCTATAGACCTTCAGTATGTGACAGGTTAGTATAGTGGTGAACCTATAGGTCTTCAGTGTGTGACATGTTAGTATAGTGGTGGACCTATAGGTCTTCAGTATGTGACAGGTTAGAATAGTGGTGAACCTATAGGTCTTCAGTGTGTGACAGGTTAGTATTGTGGTGAACCTATAGACCTTCAGTGTGTAACAGGTTAGAATAGTGGTGAACCTATAGGTCTTCAGTGTGTGACAGGTTAGAATAGTGGTGAACCTATAGGTCTTCAGTGTGTGACAGGTTAGTATAGTGGTGAACCTATAGGTCTTCAGTGTGTGACAGGTTAGTATTGTGGTGAACCTATAGACCTTCAGTATGTGACAGGTTAGAATAGTGGTGAACCTATAGGTCTTCAGTGTGTGACAGGTTAGAATAGTGGTGAACCTATAGGTCTTCAGTGTGTGACAGGTTAGTATTGTGGTGAACCTATAGACCTTCAGTATGTGACAGGTTAGTATAGTGGTGAACCTATAGGTCTTCAGTGTGTGACAGGTTAGAATAGTGGTGAACCTATAGGTCTTCAGTGTGTGACAGGTTAGTATTGTGGTGAACCTATAGACCTTCAGTATGTGACAGGTTAGTATAGTGGTGAACCTATAGGTCTTCAGTGTGTGACATGTTAGTATAGTGGTGAACCTATAGGTCTTCAGTGTGTGACAGGTTAGTATTCTGGTGAACCTATAGATCTTCAGTATGTGACAGGTTAGAATAGTGGTGAACCTATAGGTCTTCAGTGTGTGACAGGTTAGTATAGTGGTGAACCTATAGGTCTTCAGTGTGTGACAGGTTAATACAGTTGTTAACCTATAGACCTTCAGTTTGTGACAGGTTAGTATAGTGGTGAACCTATAGGTCTTCAGTGTGTAACAGGTTAGTATAGTGGTGAACCTATAGGTCTTCAGTATGTGACAGGTTAGTATAGTGGTGAACCTATAGGTCTTCAGTGTGTAACAGGTTAGTACATTGGTGAACCTATAGATCTTCAGTATGTGACAGGTTAGTACAGTGGTGAAGCTATAGACCTTCAGTGGTGAACCTATAGGTCTTCAGTATATGACAGGTTAGTACATTGGTGAACCTATAGATCTTCAGTATGTGACAGGTTAGTACAGTGGTGAAGCTATAGACCTTCAGTGGTGAACCTATAGGTCTTCAGTGTGTAACAGATTGGTATAGTGGTTAACCTATGGACCTTCAGTGTGTAACAGGTTAGTATATTGGTGATCCTATAGACCTTCAGTGTGTAACAGGTTAGTACAGTGGTGAACCTATAGATCTTCAGTTTGTGACAAGTTAGTACAGTGGTGAACCTATAGGTCTTCAGTGTATGACAGGTTAGTACAGTGGTGAACCTATAGACCTTCAGTGTGTGACAGGTTAGTATAGTGGTTAACCTATGGACCTTCAGTGTGTAACAGGTTAGTATATTGGTGAACCCTCAAGACCTTCAGTGGTGAACCTATAGGTCTTCAGTGTGTAACAGGTTAGTATAGTGGTTAACCTATGGACCTTCAGTGTGTAACAGGTTAGTATATTGGTGAACCTACAGGTCTTCAGTGTGTGACAGGTTAATTCAGTTGTGAACCTATAGACCTTCAGTGTGTGACAGGTTAGTATTGTGGTGAACCTATAGGTCTTCAGTGTGTAACAGGTTAGTATAGTGGTGAACCTATAGGTCTTCAGTGTGTGACAGGTTAGTATTGTGGTGAACCTATAGGTCTTCAGTGTGTGACAGGTTAGTATTGTGGTGAACCTATAGACCTTCAGTATGTGACAGGTTAGAATAGTGGTGAACCTATAGGTCTTCAGTGTGTGACAGGTTAGAATAGTGGTGAACCTATAGACCTTCAGTATGTGACAGGTTAGTTTAGTGGTGAACCTATAGGTCTTCAGTGTGTGACAGGTTAGTATAGTGGTGAACCTATAGGTCTTCAGTGTGTGACAGGTTAGAATAGTGGTGAACCTATAGACCTTCAGTGTGTGACAGGTTAGTATAGTGGTGAACCTATAGGTCTTCAGTGTGTGACAGGTTAGAATAGTGGTGAACCTATAGACCTTCAGTGTGTGACAGGTTAGTATAGTGGTGAACCTATAGGTCGTCAGTGTGTGACAGGTTAGTATAGTGGTGAACCTATAGGTCTTCAGTTTGTGACAGGTTAGTACATTTGTGAACCTATAGGTCTTCATTGTGTGACATGTTAATACAGTTGTTAACCTATAGACCTTCAGTTTGTGACAGGTTAGTATAGTGGTGAACCTATAGGTCTTCAGTGTGTGACAGGTTAGTATAGTGGTGAACCTATAGGTCTTCACTGTGTGACAGGTTAGTATAGTGGTGAACCTATAGGTCTTCAGTGTGTGACAGGTTAGTATTGTGGTGAACCTATAGGTCTTCATTGTGTGACAGTTTCGTATAGTGGTGAACCTTTAGACCTTCAGTATGTGACAGGTTAGTATAGTGGTGAACCTATAGACCTTCAGTATGTGACAGGTTAGTATAGTGGTGAACCTATAGGTCTTCAGTATGTGACAGGTTAGTATAGTGGTGAACCTATAGGTCTTCAGTGTGTGACAGGTTAGTATAGTGGTGAACCTATAGGTCTTCAGTGTGTGACAGGTTAGTATAGTGGTGAACCTATAGGTCTTCAGTGTGTGACAGGTTAGTATTGTGGTGAACCTATAGACCTTCAGTATGTGACAGGTTAGAATAGTGTTGAACCTATAGGTCTTCAGTGGTGAACCTATAGGTCTTCAGTGTGTGTAACAGGTTAGTATAGTGGTGAACCTATAGGTCTTCAGTGTGTAACAGGTTAGTATAGTGGTGAACCTATAGGTCTTCAGTATGTGACAGGTTAGTATAGTGGTGAACCTATAGGTCTTCAGTGTGTGACAGGTTAGTATAGTGGTGAACCTATAGACCTTCAGTTTGTGACAGGTTAGTATAGTGGTGAACCTATAGGTCTTCAGTGTGTAACAGGTTAGTATAGTGGTGAACCTATAGGTCTTCAGTATTTTGACAGGTTAGTATAGTGGTGAACCTATAGGTCTTCAGTTTGTGACAGGTTAGTACATTTGTGAACCTATAGGTCTTCAGTGTGTGACAGGTTAGTATAGTGGTGAACCTATAGACCTTCAGTTTGTGACAGGTTAGTATAGTGGTGAACCTATAGGTCTTCAGTGTGTAACAGGTTAGTATAGTGGTGAACCTATAGGTCTTCAGTATTTTGACAGGTTAGTATTGTGGTGAACCTATAGACCTTCAGTATGTGACAGGTTAGAATAGTGGTGAACCTATAGGTCTTCAGTGTGTGACAGGTTAGAATAGTGGTGAACCTATAGACCTTCAGTATGTGACAGGTTAGTTTAGTGGTGAACCTATAGGTCTTCAGTGTGTGACAGGTTAGTATAGTGGTGAACCTATAGGTCTTCAGTGTGTGACAGGTTAGAATAGTGGTGAACCTATAGACCTTCAGTGTGTGACAGGTTAGTATAGTGGTGAACCTATAGGTCTTCAGTGTGTGACAGGTTAGAATAGTGGTGAACCTATAGACCTTCAGTGTGTGACAGGTTAGTATAGTGGTGAACCTATAGGTCGTCAGTGTGTGACAGGTTAGTATAGTGGTGAACCTATAGGTCTTCAGTTTGTGACAGGTTAGTACATTTGTGAACCTATAGGTCTTCATTGTGTGACATGTTAATACAGTTGTTAACCTATAGACCTTCAGTTTGTGACAGGTTAGTATAGTGGTGAACCTATAGGTCTTCAGTGTGTGACAGGTTAGTATAGTGGTGAACCTATAGGTCTTCACTGTGTGACAGGTTAGTATAGTGGTGAACCTATAGGTCTTCAGTGTGTGACAGGTTAGTATTGTGGTGAACCTATAGGTCTTCATTGTGTGACAGGTTATAGTGGTGAACCTTAGACCTTCAGTATGTGACAGGTTAGTATAGTGGTGAACCTATAGACCTTCAGTATGTGACAGGTTAGTATAGTGGTGAACCTATAGGTCTTCAGTATGTGACAGGTTAGTATAGTGGTGAACCTATAGGTCTTCAGTGTGTGACAGGTTAGTATAGTGGTGAACCTATAGGTCTTCAGTGTGTGACAGGTTAGTATAGTGGTGAACCTATAGGTCTTCAGTGTGTGACAGGTTAGTATTGTGGTGAACCTATAGACCTTCAGTATGTGACAGGTTAGAATAGTGTTGAACCTATAGGTCTTCAGTGGTGAACCTATAGGTCTTCAGTGTGTGTAACAGGTTAGTATAGTGGTGAACCTATAGGTCTTCAGTGTGTAACAGGTTAGTATAGTGGTGAACCTATAGGTCTTCAGTATGTGACAGGTTAGTATAGTGGTGAACCTATAGGTCTTCAGTGTGTGACAGGTTAGTATAGTGGTGAACCTATAGACCTTCAGTTTGTGACAGGTTAGTATAGTGGTGAACCTATAGGTCTTCAGTGTGTAACAGGTTAGTATAGTGGTGAACCTATAGGTCTTCAGTATTTTGACAGGTTAGTATAGTGGTGAACCTATAGGTCTTCAGTGTGTAACAGGTTAGTATAGTGGTGAACCTATAGGTCTTCAGTGTGTAACAGTGGTGAACCTATAGGTCTTCAGTTTGTGACAGGTTAGTACATTTGTGAACCTATAGACCTTCAGTTTGTGACAGGTTAGTATGCCTTGAATCTATTCTATTGCACCTAGAAAATGTATCCTTTTTCTCTCTGTTCCAAACTCACAAGACAACCAGTTCTTTTAGCCTTTAGTCGTACCCTTGACCTACTCCTCCTCTGTTCCTATGGTGATGTACTGGAACAGAACGGGGTTCGCTAGTGGAACCCCCCCGCAACAGCCAGTGAAATTGCAGGGCGCCAAATTAAAAACAACAAAAATCTCATAATTAAAATTCCTCAAGCATACAAGTATTTCACACCATTTTAAAGATACAATTCTCGTTAATTAATCCAGCCACAGTGTCTGATTTCAAAAAGGATTTGCAGCGAAAGCACCACAAACGATTATATTAGGTCACCACCTAGCCACAGAAAAACACAGCCATTTTTTCCAGCCAAAGAGAGGAGTCACAAAAAGCAGAAATAGAGATAAAATTAATCACTAACCTTTGATGATCTTCATCAGATGACATTCATAGGACTTCATGTTACAAATACATGCATGTTTTGTTTGATAAAGTTCATATTTATATAAAACATTCTGAGTTTACATTGGCGCATTAAGTTCAATTTCAAGAAATACTCATAATAAACATTGATAAAGACACGACTATTGTACATGGAACTTTAGATAAACTTTTCCTTAAAACTTCTTGACGCTACCCATCCCGTTAGCGGGATCATTTTAGTCAGCAACCGCTGAATGGCATAGCGCCACAGTCAAATAATATTACTAAAAAATATTAATATTCATGAAATTACAAGTGCAATATTGCAAAACACTGCTTAGCTTTTTGTTAATCCACCTGTTGTCTCAGATTTTGAAATTATGCTTTACAGCGAAAGCAATCCAAGCATTTGTGTAAGTTTATCGATAGCACAGCAAAGCAATATGTACACTAAGCGTTAAGTTGCTAGGTCACGAAAATCAGAAAAGAAATCAAATTAATCGTTTACCTTTGATTATCTTCCGATGTTTTCACTCACGAGACTCCCAGTTACACAACAAATGTTAATTTTGTTCCATAAAGATTATTTTTATACCCAATATACCTCCGTTTGTTTGTCGCGTTATGTTCAGAAATCCATAGGAAAGAGGGGTCACGAAAATGCAGACATATATTCCAAATAATATCCATAATGTCCACAGAAACATGTCAAACGTTATTTATAATCAGTCCTCAGGTTGTTAATAAAATATATATTCGATAATATATCAACCGGGTGTGTAGATTTTTCACTAACACCGGGAGAAACAATGGCCCGCTTTACTCTGTAGCGCTTTACTCTGTAGCCCCCACCTATCCATTTACATAATGTGACCTTTCACGCTAATTTTTCAAAATAAAAGCCTGAAACTATGTCTAAAGACTGACACCTTATGGAAGCCATAGAAAAAGGAATCTGGTTGATATCCCTTTAAATTGCGGATAGGCATGCCTAGGAACAGAGAGGTTTCAAAATTAGAGGCACTTCCTGATTTGATTTTCCTCATGTTTTCGCCTGCAATATCAGATCTGTTATACCCATGGACATTATTTTTACAGTTTTGGAAACTTTAGAGTGTTTTCTATCCTAATCTGACAATTATATGCATATTCTAGTTTCTGGGGCTGAGAAATAGGCCGTTTCAAATGGGTACGTTTTTTAGCCAAAAACGAAAATACTGTCCCCTACACGCAAAAGGTTAATGCAACCTCTGTCAGATTTCAAAAAATCTTTACGGAGAAAGCAAATCATGCAATAATCTGAGAATAGCCTTTAGACAACAAAGCAGCCAAAAAGATCCCCGCCTATAGGTCTTCAGTGTGTAACAGGTTAGTATTGTGGTGAACCTATAGCCCTTCAGTGTGTGTCAGGTTAGTATAGTGGTGAACCTATAGGTCTTCAGTGTGTGACAGGTTAGTATAGTGGTGAACCTATAGGTCTTCAGTGTGTGACAGGTTAGTATAGTGGTGAACCTATAGACCTTCAGTGTGTAACAGGTTAGAATAGTGGTGAACCTATAGGTCTTCAGTGTGTGACAGGTTAGAATAGTGGTGAACCTATAGGTCTTCAGTGTGTGACATGTTAGTATAGTGGTGAACCTATAGGTCTTCAGTGTGTGACAGGTTAGTATTGTGGTGAACCTATAGACCTTCAGTATGTGACAGGTTAGAATAGTGGTGAACCTATAGGTCTTCAGTGTGTGACAGGTTAGAATAGTGGTGAACCTATAGGTCTTCAGTGTGTGACAGGTTAGTATTGTGGTGAACCTATAGACCTTCAGTATGTGACAGGTTAGTATAGTGGTGAACCTATAGGTCTTCAGTGTGTGACAGGTTAGTATAGTGGTGAACCTATAGGTCTTCAGTGTGTGACAGGTTAGTATAGTGGTGAACCTATAGGTCTTCAGTGTGTGACAGGTTAGTATAGTGGTGAACCTATAGGTCTTCAGTGTGTGACAGGTTAATACAGTTGTTAACCTATAGACCTTCAGTTTGTGACAGGTTAGTATAGTGGTGAACCTATAGGTCTTCAGTGTGTGACAGGTTAGTATAGTGGTGAACCTATAGACCTTCAGTATGTGACAGGTTAGAATAGTGTTGAACCTATAGATCTTCAGTGGTGAACCTATAGGTCTTCAGTGTGTGTAACAGGTTAGTATAGTGGTGAACCTATAGGTCTTCAGTGTGTAACAGGTTAGTATAGTGGTGAACCTATAGGTCTTCAGTATGTGACAGGTTAGTATAGTGGTGAACCTATAGGTCTTCAGTGTGTGACAGGTTAGTATAGTGGTGAACCTATAGACCTTCAGTTTGTGACAGGTTAGTATAGTGGTGAACCTATAGGTCTTCAGTGTGTAACAGGTTAGTATAGTGGTGAACCTATAGGTCTTCAGTGTGTAACAGTGGTGAACCTATAGGTCTTCAGTTTGTGACAGGTTAGTACATTTGTGAACCTATAGACCTTCAGTTTGTGACAGGTTAGTATGCCTTGAATCTATTCCATTGCACCTAGAAAATGTATCCTTTTTTCTCTGTTCCAAACTCACAAGACAACCAGTTCTTTTAGCCTTTAGTCGTCCCTTGACCTACTCCTCCTCTGTTCCTATGGTGATGTACTGGAACAGAACGGGTTCGCTAGTGGAACCCCCCGCAACAGCCAGTGAAATTGCAGGGCGCCAAATTAAAAACAACAAAAATCTCATAATTAAAATTCCTCAAGCATACAAGTATTTCACACCATTTTAAAGATACAATTCTCGTTAATTAATCCAGCCACAGTGTCTGATTTCAAAAAGGATTTGCAGCGAAAGCACCGAAAGCACCACAAACGATTATATTAGGTCACCACCTAGCCACAGAAAAACACAGCCATTTTTTCCAGCCATTTTTTCCAGCCAAAGAGAGGAGTCACAAAAAGCAGAAATAGAGATAAAATTAATCACTAACCTTTGATGATCTTCATCAGATGACATTCATAGGTCTTCATGTTACAAATACATGCATGTTTTGTTTGATAAAGTTCATAAAACATTCTGAGTTTACATTGGCGCATTAAGTTCAGTAGTTCTAAAACATGCGGTGATATTGCAGAGAGCCACATCAATTTCAAGAAATACTCATAATAAACATTGATAAAGACACGACTATTGTACATGGAACTTTAGATAAACTTTTCCTTAAAACTTCTTGACGCTACCCATCCCGTTAGCGGGATCATTTTAGTCAGCAACCGATGAATGGCATAGCGCCACAGTCAAATAATATTACTAAAAAATATTAATATTCATGAAATTACAAGTGCAATATTGCAAAACACTGCTTAGCTTTTTGTTAATCCACCTGTTGTCTCAGATTTTGAAATTATGCTTTACAGCGAAAGCAATCCAAGCGTTTGTGTAAGTTTATCGATAGCACAGCAAAGCAATATGTACACTAAGCGTTAAGTTGCTAGGTCACGAAAATCAGAAAAGAAATCAAATTAATCGTTTACCTTTGATTATCTTCCGATGTTTTCACTCACGAGACTCCCAGTTACACAACAAATGTTCATTTTGTTCCATAAAGATTATTTTTATACCCAATATACCTCCGTTTGTTTGTCGCGTTATGTTCAGAAATCCATAGGAAAGAGGTCACGAAAATGCAGACATATATTCCAAATAATATCCATAATGTCCACAGAAACATGTCAAACGTTATTTATAATCAGTCCTCAGGTTGTTAATAAAATATATATTCGATAATATATCAACCGGGTGTGTAGATTTTTCACTAACACCGGGAGAAACAATGGCCCGCTTTACTCTGTAGCGCTTTACTCTGTAGCCCCCACCTATCCATTTACGCAATGTGACCTTTCACGCTAATTTTTCAAAATAAAAGCCTGAAACTATGTCTAAAGACTGACACCTTATGGAAGCCATAGAAAAAGGAATCTGGTTGATATCCCTTTAAATTGCGGATAGGCATGCCTAGGAACAGAGAGGTTTCAAAATTAGAGGCACTTCTGATTTGATTTTCCTCATGTTTTCGCCTGCAATATCAGATCTGTTATACCCATGGACATTATTTTTACAGTTTTGGAAACTTTAGAGTGTTTTCTATCCTAATCTGACAATTATATGCATATTCTAGTTTCTGGGGCTGAGAAATAGGCCGTTTCAAATGGGTACGTTTTTAGCCAAAAACGAAAAATACTGTCCCCTACACGCAAAAGGTTAATGCAACCTCTGTCAGATTTCAAAAAATCTTTACGGAGAAAGCAAATCATGCAATAATCTGAGAATAGCCTTTAGACAACAAAGCAGCCAAAAAGATCCCCGCCTATAGGTCTTCAGTGTGTAACAGGTTAGTATTGTGGTGAACCTATAGCCCTTCAGTGTGTCAGGTTAGTATAGTGGTGAACCTATAGGTCTTCAGTGTGTGACAGGTTAGTATAGTGGTGAACCTATAGGTCTTCAGTGTGTGACAGGTTAGTATAGTGGTGAACCTATAGACCTTCAGTGTGTAACAGGTTAGAATAGTGGTGAACCTATAGGTCTTCAGTGTGTGACAGGTTAGAATAGTGGTGAACCTATAGGTCTTCAGTGTGTGACATGTTAGTATAGTGGTGAACCTATAGGTCTTCAGTGTGTGACAGGTTAGTATTGTGGTGAACCTATAGACCTTCAGTATGTGACAGGTTAGAATAGTGGTGAACCTATAGGTCTTCAGTGTGTGACAGGTTAGAATAGTGGTGAACCTATAGGTCTTCAGTGTGTGACAGGTTAGTATTGTGGTGAACCTATAGACCTTCAGTATGTGACAGGTTAGTATAGTGGTGAACCTAGGTCTTCAGTGTGTGACAGGTTAGTATAGTGGTGAACCTATAGGTCTTCAGTGTGTGACAGGTTAGTATAGTGGTGAACCTATAGGTCTTCAGTGTGTGACAGGTTAGTATAGTGGTGAACCTATAGGTCTTCAGTGTGTGACAGGTTAATACAGTTGTTAACCTATAGACCTTCAGTTTGTGACAGGTTAGTATAGTGGTGAACCTATAGGTCTTCAGTGTGTAACAGGTTAGTATAGTGGTGAACCTATAGGTCTTCAGTATGTGACAGGTTAGTATAGTGGTGAACCTATAGGTCTTCAGTGTGTAACAGGTTAGTACATTGGTGAACCTATAGATCTTCAGTATGTGACAGGTTAGTACAGTGGTGAAGCTATAGACCTTCAGTGGTGAACCTATAGGTCTTCAGTGTGTAACAGATTGGTATAGTGGTTAACCTATGGACCTTCAGTGTGTAACAGGTTAGTATATTGGTGAACCTATAGACCTTCAGTGTGTAACAGGTTAGTACAGTGGTGAACCTATAGATCTTCAGTTTGTGACAAGTTAGTACAGTGGTGAACCTATAGGTCTTCAGTGTATGACAGGTTAGTACAGTGGTGAACCTTTTGACCTTCAGTGTGTGACAGGTTAGTATAGTGGTTAACCTATGGACCTTCAGTGTGTAACAGGTTAGTATATTGGTGAACCTATAGACCTTCAGTGGTGAACCTATAGGTCTTCAGTGTGTAACAGGTTAGTATAGTGGTTAACCTATGGACCTTCAGTGTGTAACAGGTTAGTATATTGGTGAACCTACAGGTCTTCAGTGTGTGACAGGTTAATTCAGTTGTGAACCTATAGACCTTCAGTGTGACAGGTTAGTATTGTGGTGAACCTATAGGTCTTCAGTGTGTAACAGGTTAGTATAGTGGTGAACCTATAGGTCTTCAGTGTGTGACAGGTTAGTATTGTGGTGAACCTATAGGTCTTCAGTGTGTGACAGGTTAGTATTGTGGTGAACCTATAGACCTTCAGTATGTGACAGGTTAGAATAGTGGTGAACCTGTAGGTCTTCAGTGTGTGACAGGTTAGAATAGTGGTGAACCTATAGACCTTCAGTATGTGACAGGTTAGTATAGTGGTGAACCTATAGGTCTTCAGTGTGTGACAGGTTAGAATAGTGGTGAACCTATAGACCTTCAGTGTGTGACAGGTTAGTATAGTGGTGAACCTATAGGTCTTCAGTGTGTGACAGGTTAGAATAGTGGTGAACCTATAGACCTTCAGTGTGACAGGTTAGTATAGTGGTGAACCTATAGGTCTTCAGTGTGTGACAGGTTAGTATAGTGGTGAACCTATAGAACTTCAGTTTGTGACAGGTTAGTATAGTGGTGAACCTATAGGTCTTCAGTTTGTGACAGGTTAGTACATTTGTGAACCTATCGGTCTTCATTGTGTGACATGTTAATACAGTTGTTAACCTATAGACCTTCAGTTTGTGACAGGTTAGTATAGTGGTGAACCTATAGGTCTTCAGTGTGTGACAGGTTAGTATAGTGGTGAACCTATAGGTCTTCACTGTGTGACAGTTTAGTATAGTGGTGAACCTTAGACCTTCAGTATGTGACAGGTTAGTATAGTGGTGAACCTATTGACCTTCAGTATGTGACAGGTTAGTATAGTGGTGAACCTATAGGTCTTCAGTATGTGACAGGTTAGTATAGTGGTGAACCTATAGGTCTTCAGTGTGTGACAGGTTAGTATAGTGGTGAACCTATAGGTCTTCAGTATGTGACAGAATAGGTTGAACCTATAGATCTTCAGTGGTGAACCTATAGGTCTTCAGTGTGTGTAACAGGTTAGTATAGTGGTGAACCTATAGGTCTTCAGTGTGTGACAGGTTAGTATAGTGGTGAACCTATAGGTCTTCAGTGTGTGACAGGTTAGTATAGTGGTGAACCTATAGACCTTCAGTATGTGACAGGTTAGAATAGTGTTGAACCTATAGATCTTCAGTGGTGAACCTATAGGTCTTCAGTGTGTGTAACAGGTTAGTATAGTGGTGAACCTATAGGTCTTCAGTGTGTAACAGGTTAGTATAGTGGTGAACCTATAGGTCTTCAGTATGTGACAGGTTAGTATAGTGGTGAACCTATAGGTCTTCAGTGTGTGACAGGTTAGTATAGTGGTGAACCTATAGACCTTCAGTGTGTGTCAGGTTAGTATAGTGGTGAACCTATAGGTCTTCAGTGTGTGACAGGTTAGTATAGTGGTGAACCTATAGGTCTTCAGTATGTGACAGGTTAGTATAGTGGTGAACCTATAGACCTTCAGTGTGTAACAGGTTAGAATAGTGGTGAACCTATAGGTCTTCAGTGTGACAGGTTAGAATAGTGGTGAACCTATAGGTCTTCAGTGTGTGACATGTTAGTATAGTGGTGAACCTATAGGTCTTCAGTGTGTGACAGGTTAGTATTGTGGTGAACCTATAGACCTTCAGTATGTGACAGGTTAGAATAGTGGTGAACCTATAGGTCTTCAGTGTGTGACAGGTTAGAATAGTGGTGAACCTATAGGTCTTCAGTGTGTGACAGGTTAGTATTGTGGTGAACCTATAGACCTTCAGTATGTGACAGGTTAGTATAGTGGTGAACCTATAGGTCTTCAGTGTGTGACAGGTTAGTATAGTGGTGAACCTATAGGTCTTCAGTGTGTGACAGGTTAGTATAGTGGTGAACCTATAGGTCTTCAGTGTGTGACAGGTTAGTATAGTGGTGAACCTATAGGTCTTCAGTGTGTGACAGGTTAATACAGTTGTTAACCTATAGACCTTCAGTTTGTGACAGGTTAGTATAGTGGTGAACCTATAGGTCTTCAGTGTGTAACAGGTTAGTATAGTGGTGAACCTATAGGTCTTCAGTATGTGACAGGTTAGTATAGTGGTGAACCTATAGGTCTTCAGTGTGTAACAGGTTAGTACATTGGTGAACCTATAGATCTTCAGTATGTGACAGGTTAGTACAGTGGTGAAGCTATAGACCTTCAGTGGTGAACCTATAGGTCTTCAGTGTGTAACAGATTGGTATAGTGGTTAACCTATGGACCTTCAGTGTGTAACAGGTTAGTATATTGGTGAACCTATAGACCTTCAGTGTGTGACAGGTTAGTATTGTGGTGAACCTATAGGTCTTCAGTGTGTAACAGGTTAGTACAGTGGTGAACCTATAGATCTTCAGTTTGTGACAAGTTAGTACAGTGGTGAACCTATAGGTCTTCAGTGTATGACAGGTTAGTACAGTGGTGAACCTATAGACCTTCAGTGTGTGACAGGTTAGTATAGTGGTTAACCTATGGACCTTCAGTGTGTAACAGGTTAGTATATTGGTGAACCTATAGACCTTCAGTGGTGAACCTATAGGTCTTCAGTGTGTAACAGGTTAGTATAGTGGTTAACCTATGGACCTTCAGTGTGTAACAGGTTAGTATATTGGTGAACCTATAGGTCTTCAGTGTGTGACAGGTTAATTCAGTTGTGAACCTATAGACCTTCAGTGTGACAGGTTAGTATTGTGGTGAACCTATAGGTCTTCAGTGTGTAACAGGTTAGTATAGTGGTGAACCTATAGGTCTTCAGTGTGTGACAGGTTAGTATTGTGGTGAACCTATAGGTCTTCAGTGTGTGACAGGTTAGTATTGTGGTGAACCTATAGACCTTCAGTATGTGACAGGTTAGAATAGTGGTGAACCTATAGGTCTTCAGTGTGTGACAGGTTAGAATAGTGGTGAACCTATAGACCTTCAGTATGTGACAGGTTAGTATAGTGGTGAACCTATAGGTCTTCAGTGTGTGACAGGTTAGAATAGTGGTGAACCTATAGACCTTCAGTGTGTGACAGGTTAGTATAGTGGTGAACCTATAGGTCTTCAGTGTGTGACAGGTTAGAATAGTGGTGAACCTATAGACCTTCAGTGTGTGACAGGTTAGTATAGTGGTGAACCTATAGGTCGTCAGTGTGTGACAGGTTAGTATAGTGGTGAACCTATAGACCTTCAGTTTGTGACAGGTTAGTATAGTGGTGAACCTATAGGTCTTCAGTGTGTAACAGGTTAGTATAGTGGTGAACCTATAGGTCTTCAGTATGTGACAGGTTAGTATAGTGGTGAACCTATAGGTCTTCAGTGTGTAACAGGTTAGTACATTGGTGAACCTATAGATCTTCAGTATGTGACAGGTTAGTACAGTGGTGAAGCTATAGACCTTCAGTGGTGAACCTATAGGTCTTCAGTGTGTAACAGATTGGTATAGTGGTTAACCTATGGACCTTCAGTGTGTAACAGGTTAGTATATTGGTGAACCTATAGACCTTCAGTGTGTGACAGGTTAGTATTGTGGTGAACCTATAGGTCTTCAGTGTAACAGGTTAGTACAGTGGTGAACCTATAGATCTTCAGTTTGTGACAAGTTAGTACAGTGGTGAACCTATAGGTCTTCAGTGTATGACAGGTTAGTACAGTGGTGAACCTATAGACCTTCAGTGTGTGACAGGTTAGTATAGTGGTTAACCTATGGACCTTCAGTGTGTAACAGGTTAGTATATTGGTGAACCTATAGACCTTCAGTGGTGAACCTATAGGTCTTCAGTGTGTAACAGGTTAGTATAGTGGTTAACCTATGGACCTTCAGTGTGTAACAGGTTAGTATATTGGTGAACCTATAGGTCTTCAGTGTGTGACAGGTTAATTCAGTTGTGAACCTATAGACCTTCAGTGTGTGACAGGTTAGTATTGTGGTGAACCTATAGGTCTTCAGTGTGTAACAGGTTAGTATAGTGGTGAACCTATAGGTCTTCAGTGTGTGACAGGTTAGTATTGTGGTGAACCTATAGGTCTTCAGTGTGTGACAGGTTAGTATTGTGGTGAACCTATAGACCTTCAGTATGTGACAGGTTAGAATAGTGGTGAACCTATAGGTCTTCAGTGTGTGACAGGTTAGAATAGTGGTGAACCTATAGACCTTCAGTATGTGACAGGTTAGTATAGTGGTGAACCTATAGGTCTTCAGTGTGTGACAGGTTAGAATAGTGGTGAACCTATAGACCTTCAGTGTGTGACAGGTTAGTATAGTGGTGAACCTATAGGTCTTCAGTGTGTGACAGGTTAGAATAGTGGTGAACCTATAGACCTTCAGTGTGTGACAGGTTAGTATAGTGGTGAACCTATAGGTCGTCAGTGTGTGACAGGTTAGTATAGTGGTGAACCTATAGACCTTCAGTTTGTGACAGGTTAGTATAGTGGTGAACCTATAGGTCTTCAGTGTGTAACAGGTTAGTATAGTGGTGAACCTATAGGTCTTCAGTATGTGACAGGTTAGTATAGTGGTGAACCTATAGGTCTTCAGTGTGTAACAGGTTAGTACATTGGTGAACCTATAGATCTTCAGTATGTGACAGGTTAGTACAGTGGTGAAGCTATAGACCTTCAGTGGTGAACCTATAGGTCTTCAGTGTGTAACAGATTGGTATAGTGGTTAACCTATGGACCTTCAGTGTGTAACAGGTTAGTATATTGGTGAACCTATAGACCTTCAGTGTGTGACAGGTTAGTATTGTGGTGAACCTATAGGTCTTCAGTGTGTAACAGGTTAGTACAGTGGTGAACCTATAGATCTTCAGTTTGTGACAAGTTAGTACAGTGGTGAACCTATAGGTCTTCAGTGTATGACAGGTTAGTACAGTGGTGAACCTATAGACCTTCAGTGTGTGACAGGTTAGTATAGTGGTTAACCCATGGACCTTCAGTGTGTAACAGGTTAGTATATTGGTGAACCTATAGACCTTCAGTGGTGAACCTATAGGTCTTCAGTGTGTAACAGGTTAGTATAGTGGTTAACCTATGGACCTTCAGTGTGTAACAGGTTAGTATATTGGTGAACCTATAGGTCTTCAGTGTGTGACAGGTTAATTCAGTTGTGAACCTATAGACCTTCAGTGTGTGACAGGTTAGTATTGTGGTGAACCTATAGGTCTTCAGTGTGTAACAGGTTAGTATAGTGGTGAACCTATAGGTCTTCAGTGTGTGACAGGTTAGTATTGTGGTGAACCTATAGGTCTTCAGTGTGTGACAGGTTAGTATAGTGGTGAACCTATAGACCTTCAGTATGTGACAGGTTAGTATAGTGGTGAACCTATAGTTCTTCAGTTTGTGACAGGTTAGAATAGTGGTGAACCTATAGACCTTCAGTATGTGACAGGTTAATATAGTGGTGAACCTATAGGTCTTCAGTGTGTGACAGGTTAGAATAGTGGTGAACCTATAGACCTTCAGTGTGTGACAGGTTAGTATAGTGGTGAACCTATAGGTCTTCAGTGTGTGACAGGTTAGAATAGTGGTGAACCTATAGACCTTCAGTGTGTGACAGGTTAGTATAGTGGTGAACCTATAGGTCGTCAGTGTGTGACAGGTTAGTATAGTGGTGAACCTATAGACCTTCAGTTTGTGACAGGTTAGTATAGTGGTGAACCTATAGGTCTTCAGTTTGTGACAGGTTAGTACATTTGTGAACCTATCGGTCTTCATTGTGTGACATGTTAATACAGTTGTTAACCTATAGACCTTCAGTTTGTGACAGGTTAGTATAGTGGTGAACCTATAGGTCTTCAGTGTGTGACAGGTTAGTATAGTGGTGAACCTATAGGTCTTCACTGTGTGACAGTTTCGTATAGTGGTGAACCTTTAGACCTTCAGTATGTGACAGGTTAGTATAGTGGTGAACCTATTGACCTTCAGTATGTGACAGGTTAGTATAGTGGTGAACCTATAGGTCTTCAGTATGTGACAGGTTAGTATAGTGGTGAACCTATAGGTCTTCAGTGTGTGACAGGTTAGTATAGTGGTGAACCTATAGGTCTTCAGTGTGTGACAGGTTAGTATAGTGGTGAACC
>NW_027009889.1:0-38259 GCF_036934945.1 Oncorhynchus masou masou
GAATGAGGAAAGCTAGTGATTGCAGTCTTAGATAATAAAAGTTGAATAACAATGTCCAAGCAACAAGAGCAATGCCATATTTTGGGAAATTTCAAAGATGTTCAAATCAGCAGAGCTCATTGAATTAATCAACCACGAAGGAACTCGAACCCTCAATCTTTAGATACGAAGTCAGACGCCTTATCCATTAGGCCACGCAGTCTATGTTATACATCCCTATTTGACATCATACAGACTTTGCTATGCAACAATAGACATTAAAATTGTGAACCTGTCCGAATGAGGAAAGCTAGTCATTTTTAACAAGTACAAAGATACTCTTTCCTTCAATCTTGCGATGCAGATTCAGACACAATAATTCTCAGGCCTTGCCGTCTTCGATAATAAAAGTTGAATAACAATGTCCAAGCAACAAGACCAATGCTTATTTTGGGGAAATTGCAAAAATGCAAATTAGCTGAGCTTATGAAATTAAACAACCACGAAGGGACTTGAACCCCAATCTTCTGATTCGAAGTCAGACGCCTTATCCATTAGGCCACGTAGTCTATGTTATACAACCCTATTTGACATCATACAGACTTTGCTATGCAACAATAGACATCAAAATTGTGAACCTGTCCAAATGAGGAAAGCTAGTGATTTTTAACAAGTACAAAGATACTCTTTCCTTCAATCTTGCGCTGCAGATTCAGACACAATAATTCTCAGGCCTTGCAGTCTTAGATTATTAAAGTTGAACAACAATGTCCAAGCTTTTCAGAACAACAAGACCAATGCCTTATTTGGGGAAATTGCCAACATGTACGAATTAGCTGAGCTAATGAAATTAAACGACCCTATTTGACATCATTCAGACTTTGCTGTATGAACCTATCCGAATGAGGAAAGCTAGTGATTTTTAACAAGTACAAAGACACTCTTTCCTTCAATCTTGCGATGCCGATTCAGACACAATAATTCTCAGGCCTTGCAGTCTTAGATAATAAAAGTTGAATAACAATGTCCAAGCAACAAGAGCAATGCCATATTTTGGGAAATTGCAAAATGTTCAAATCAGCTGAGCTAATGAAATTAAACAATCACGAAGGGACTCAAACCCTCAATCTTCTGATTCGAAGTCAGACGCCTTATCCATTAGGCCACGCAGTCTATGTTATACAACCCTTTTGACATCATACAGACTTTGCTATGCAACAATAGACATCAAAATTGTGAACCTGTCCAAATGAGGAAAGCTAGTGATTTTTAACAAGTACAAAGATACTCTTTCCTTCAATCTTGCGATGCAGATTCAGACACAATAATTTCAGGCCTTGCAGTCTAAGATAATTACAAGTTGAATAACAATGTCCAAGCAACAAGAGCAATGCCTTATTTCGGGAAATTGCAAAGATGTTCAAATCAGCTGATCTTATGAAATTAAACAACACGAAGGGACTCGAACCCTCAATCTTCTGATTCCAAGTCAGACGCCTTATCCATTAGGCTACGCAGTCTATGTTATACATCCCTATTTGACATCATACAGACTTTGCTATGCAACAATAGACATTAAAATTGTGAACCTGTCCGAATGAGGAAAGCTAGTCATTTTTAACAAGTACAAAGATACTCTTTCCTTCAATCTTGCGATGCAGATTCAGACACAATAATTCTCAGGCCTTGCAGTCTTAGATTATTAAAGTTGAACAACAATGTCCAAGCTTTTCAGAACAACAAGACCAATGCCTTATTTAGGGAAATTGCAAACATGTACGAATTAGCTGAGCTAATGAAATTAAACGACCCTATTTGACATCATACAGACTTTGCTATGCAACAACAGACATCAAAGTTGTGAACCTGTCCGAATGAGGAAAGCTAGTGATTTTTAACAAGTACAAAGATACTCTTTCCTTCAATCTTGTGATGCAGATTCAGACACAATAATTCTCAGGCCTTGCAGTCTTAGATTATTAAAGTTGAACAACAATGTCCAAGCTTTTCAAAGCAACAAGGCCAATGCCTTATTTAGGGAAATTGCAAACATGTACGAATTAGCTGAGCTAATGAAATTAAACGACCCTATTTGACATCATACAGACTTTGCTTAGCAACAACATACATCAAAGTTGTGAACCTGTCCGAATGAGGAAAGCTAGTGATTTTTAACAAGTACAAAGATACTCTTTCCTTCAATCTTGCGATGCAGATTCAGACACAATAATTCTCAGGCCTTGCAGTCTAAGATAATACAAGTTGAATAACAATGTCCAAGCAACAAGAGCAATGCCTTATTTCGGGAAATTGCAAAGATGTTCAAATCAGCTGAGCTTATGAAATTAAACAACCACGAAGGGACTCGAACACCTCAATCTTCTGATTCGAAGTCAGACGCCTTATCCATTAGGCTACGCAGTCTATGTTATACATCCCTATTTGACATCATACAGACTTTGCTATGCAACAAGAGACATTAAAATTGTGAAACTGTCCGAATGAGGAAAGCTAGTCATTTTTAACAAGTACAAAGATACTCTTTCCTTCAATCTTGCGATGCAGATTCAGACACAATAATTCTCAGGCCTTGCAGTCTTAGATTATTAAAGTTGAACAACAATGTCCAAGCTTTTCAGAACAACAAGACCAATGCCTTATTTAGGGAAATTGCCAACATGTACGAATTAGCTGAGCTAATGAAATTAAACGACCCTATTTGACATCATACAGACTTTGCTTAGCAACAACAGACATCAAAGTTGTGAACCTGTCCGAATGAGGAAAGCTAGTGATTTTTAACAAGTACAAAGATACTCTTTCCTTCAATCTTGCGATGCAGATTCAGACACAATAATTCTCAGGCCTTGCAGTCTTGGATCATTAAAGTTTAACAACAATGTCCAAGATTTTCAAAGCAACAAGGAAAATGCCTTATTTAGGGAAATTGCAAACATGTACGAATTAGCTGAGCTAATGAAATTAAACGACCCTATTTGAAATCATACAGACTTTGCTGTATGAACCTGCAACCTGAATGAGGAAAGCTAGTGATTTTTAACAAGTACAAAGACACTCTTTCCTTCAATCTTGCGATGCAGATTCAGACACAATAATTCTCAGGCATTGCAGTCTTAGATAATAAAAGTTGAATAACAATGTCCAAGCAACAAGAGCAATGCCATATTTTGGGAAATTGCAAAGATGTTCAAATCAGCTGAGCTCATTGAAATTAATCAAACACGAAGGAACTCAACCCACAATCTTTAGATACGAAGTCAGACGCCTTATCCATTAGGCCACGCAGTCTATGTTATACATCCCTATTTGACATCATACAGACTTTGCTATGCAACAATAGACATTAAAATTGTGAACCTGTCCGAATGAGGAAAGCTAGTGATTTTTAACAAGTACAAAGATACTCTTTCCTTCAATCTTGCGATGCAGATTCAGACACAATAATTCTCAGGCCTTGCAGTCTTAGATTATTAAAGTTGAACAACAATGTCCAAGCTTTTCAAAGCAACAAGACCAATGCCTTATTTAGGGAAATTGCAAACATGTACGAATTAGCTGAGCTAATGAAATTAAACGACCCTATTTGACATCATACAGACTTTGCTTAGCAACAACAGACATCAAAGTTGTGAACCTGTCCGAATGAGGAAAGCTAGTGATTTTTAACAAGTACAAAGATACTCTTTCCTTCAATCTTGCGATGCAGATTCAGACACAATAATTCTCAGGCCTTGCAGTCTTAGATTATTAAAGTTGAACAACAATGTCCAAGATTTTCAAAGCAACAAGACCAATGCCTTATTTAGGGAAATTGCAAACATGTACGAATTAGCTGAGCTAATGAAATTAAACGACCCTATTTGACATCATAAAGACTTTGCTATGCAACAACAGACATCAAAATTGTGAACCTGTCCCAATGAGGAAAGCTAGTGATTTTTAACAAGTACAAAGATACTCTTTCCTTCAATCTTGCGATGCAGATTCAGACACAATAATTCTCAGGCCTTGCAGTCTTAGATAATAAAGTTGAATAACAATGTCCAAGCAACAAGAGCAATGCCTTATTTTGGGAAATTGCAAAGATGTTCAAATCAGCTGAGCTTATGAAATTAAACAACCACTATGAAGGGACTCGAACCTCAATCTTCTGATTCAAGTCAGACGCCTTATCCATTAGGCTACGCAGTCCATGTTATACATCCCTATTTGACATCATACAGACTTTGCTATGCAACAAGAGACATTAAAATTGTGAACCTGTCCGAATGAGGAAAGCTAGTGATTTTTAACAAGTACAAAGATACTCTTTCCTTCAATCTTGCGATGCAGATTCAGACACAATAATTCTCAGGCCTTGCAGTCTTAGATAATAAAGTTGAATAACAATGTCCAAGCAACAAGAGCAATGCCTTATTTCGGGAAATTGCAAAGATGTTCAAATCAGCTGAGCTTATGAAATTAAACAACCACGAAGGGACTGCAACACTCAATCTTCTGATTCGAAGTCAGACGCCTTATCCATTAGGCTACGCAGTCTATGTTATACATCCCTATTTGACATCATACAGACTTTGCTATGCAACAAGAGACATTAAAATTGTGAAACTGTCCGAATGAGGAAAGCTAGTGATTTTTAACAAGTACAAAGATACTCTTTCCTTCAATCTTGCGATGCAGATTCAGACACAATAATTCTCAGGCCTTGCAGTCTTAGATTATTAAAGTTGAACAACAATGTCCAAGCTTTTCAAAACAACAAGACCAATGCCTTATTTAGGGAAATTGCAAACATGTACGAATTAGCTGAGCTAATGAAATTAAACTACCCTATTTGACATCATAAAGACTTTGCTTATTAACAACAGACATCAAAGTTGTGAACCTGTCCGAATGAGGAAAGCTAGTGATTTTTAACAAGTACAAAGATACTCTTTCCTTCAATCTTGCGATGCAGATTCAGACACAATAATTCTCAGGCCTTGCAGTCTTAGATTATTAAAGTTGAACAACAATGTCCAAGCTTTTCAAAGCAACAAGACCAATGCCTTATTTAGGGAAATTGCAAACATGTACGAATTAGCTGAGCTAATGAAATTAAACTACCCTATTTGACATCATAAAGACTTTGCTTATTAGCAACAACAGACATCAAAGTTGAACCTGTCCGAATGAGGAAAGCTAGTGATTTTTAACAAGTACAAAGATGCTCTTTCCTTCAATCTTGCGATGCAGATTCAGACACAATAATTCTCAGGCCTTGCAGTCTTAGATAATTAAAGTTGAACAACAATGTCCAAGCAAGCAATTTTTTGGGAAATTGAAAGATGTTCAAATCCAATGCTCTTATTTAAAATTGCAAACATGTACCCAATCTTTAGATTCGAAGTGAGCTAATTAGGCCAAATTAAACATCCCTATTTGACATCATAAAGACTTTGCTTATGCAACAACAGACATCAAAATTGTGAACCTGTCCGAATGAGGAAAGCTAGTGATTTTTAACAAGTACAAAGATACTCTTTCCTTCAATCTTGCGATGCAGATTCAGACACAATAATTCTCAGGCCTTGCAGTCTTAGATTATTAAAGTTGAATAACAATGTCAATGTCAATGCTTTTCAAAGCAAAGAAGACCAATGCCTTATTTAGGAAATTGCAAACATGTACGAATTAGCTGAGCTAATGAAATTAAACATACCCTATTTGACATCATACAGACTTTGCTATGCAACAACAGACATCAAAGTTGTGAACCTGTCCGAATGAGGAAAGCTAGTGATTTTTAACAAGTACAAAGATACTCTTTCCTTCAATCTTGCGATGCAGATTCAGACACAATAATTCTCAGGCCTTGCAGTCTTAGATTATTAAAGTTGAACAACAATGTCCAAGCTTTTCAAAGAACAACAAGACCAATGCCTTATTTAGGGAAATTGCAAACATGTACGAATTAGCTGAGCTAATGAAATTAAACTACCCTATTGACATCATAAAGACTTTGCTTATTAGCAACAACAGACATCAAAGTTGTGAACCTGTCCGAATGAGGAAAGCAAGTGATTTTTAACAAGTACAAAGGTACTCTTTCCTTCAATCTTGCGATGCAGATTCAGACACAATAATTCTCAGGCCTTGCAGTCTTAGATTATTAAAGTTGAACAACAATGTCCAAGCTTTTCAAAGAAACAAGACCAATGCCTTATTTAGGGAAATTGCAAACATGTACGAATTAGCTGAGCTAATGAAATTAAACTACCCTATTGACATCATAAAGACTTTGCTTATTAGCAACAACAGACATCAAAGTTGTGAACCTGTCCGAATGAGGAAAGCAAGTGATTTTTAACAAGTACAAAGGTACTCTTTCCTTCAATCTTGCGATGCAGATTCAGACACAATAATTCTCAGGCCTTGCAGTCTTAGATTATTAAAGTTGAACAACAATGTCCAAGCTTTTCAAAGAAACAAGACCAATGCCTTATTTAGGGAAATTGCAAACATGTACAAATTAGCTGAGCTAATGAAAAATTAAACTACCCTATTGACATCATAAAGACTTTGCTTATTAGCAACAACAGACATCAAAGTTGTGAACCTGTCCGAATGAGGAAAGCAAGTGATTTTTAACAAGTACAAAGGTGCTCTTTCCTTCAATCTTGCGATGCAGATTCAGACACAATAATTCTCAGGACTTGCAGTCTTAGATTATTAAAGTTGAACAACAATGTCCAAGCTTTTCAAAGAAACAAGACCAATGCCTTATTTAGGGAAATTGCAAACATGTACGAATTAGCTGAGCTAATGAAATTAAACTACCCTATTGACATCATAAAGACTTTGCTTATTAGCAACAACAGACATCAAAGTTGTGAACCTGTCCGAATGAGGAAAGCAAGTGATTTTTAACAAGTACAAAGGTGCTCTTTCCTTCAATCTTGCGATGCAGATTCAGACACAATAATTCTCAGGCCTTGCAGTCTTAGATTATTAAAGTTGAACAACAATGTCCAAGCTTTTCAAAGAAACAAGACCAATGCCTTATTTAGGGAAATTGCAAACATGTACGAATTAGCTGAGCTAATGAAATTAAACTACCCTATTGACATCATAAAGACTTTGCTTATTAGCAACAACAGACATCAAAGTTGTGAACCTGTCCGAATGAGGAAAGCAAGTGATTTTTAACAAGTACAAAGGTGCTCTTTCCTTCAATCTTCAATCTTGCGATGCAGATTCAGACACAATAATTCTCAGGACTTGCAGTCTTAGATTATTAAAGTTGAACAACAATGTCTTAGAAACTTATTTAGGAAATTTGAACACAATGTTCAAGCTGAGCTAATGAAATTAAACAAGACCCTATTTAGACATCATAAAGACTTTGCTTATTAGCAACAACAGACATCAAAGTTGTGAACCTGTCCGAATGAGGAAAGCAAGTGATTTTTAACAAGTACAAAGGTACTCTTTCCTTCAATCTTGATGCAGATTCAGACACAATAATTCTCAGGCCTTGCAGTCTTAGATTATTAAAGTTGAACAACAATGTCATTTTCAAAGAAACAAGACCAATGCCTTATTTAGGGAAATTGCAAACATGTAGGAAAGCTGAGCTAATGAAATTAAACAACCCTATTGACATCATAAAGACTTTGCTTATTAGCAACAACAGACATCAAAGTTGTGAACCTGTCCGAATGGAAAGCAAGTGATTTTTAACAAGTACAAAGGTACTCTTTCCTTCAATCTTGCGATGCAGATTCAGACACAATAATTCTCAGGACTTGCAGTCTTAGATTATTAAAGTTGAACAACAATGTCCAAGCTTTTCAAAGAAACAAGACCAATGCCTTATTTAGGGAAATTGCAAACATGTACGAATTAGCTGAGCTAATGAAATTAAACTACCCTATTGACATCATAAAGACTTTGCTTATTAGCAACAACAGACATCAAAGTTGTGAACCTGTCCGAATGAGGAAAGCAAGTGATTTTTAACAAGTACAAAGGTGCTCTTTCCTTCAATCTTGCGATGCAGATTCAGACACAATAATTCTCAGGACTTGCAGTCTTAGATTATTAAAGTTGAACAACAATGTCCTTTTCAAAGCTGCCTTATTTAGGGAAATTGCAAACATGTACCAATTATGAAATTAAACAACCACGCTTTAGCTTAATTAGGGTCAAATTGACATGACTTTGCTTATTAGCAACAACAGACATTAAAGTTGTGAACCTGTCCGAATGAGGAAAGCTAGTGATTTTTAACAAGTACAAAGAAAATCTTGCGATGCAGATTCAGACACAATAATTCTCAGGACTTGCAGTCTTAGATTGAACATGTCCAATAAAAAACAAGACCAATGCCTTATTTAGGGAATTGCAAACATGTATTAGCTGAGCTAATGAAATTAAACTACCCTATTGACATCATAAAGACTTTGCTGAAACAACAGACATCAAAGTTGTGAACCTGTCCGAATGAGGAAAGCAAGTGATTTTTAACAAGTACAAAGGTGCTCTTTCCTTCAATCTTGCGATGCAGATTCAGACACAATAATTCTCAGGACTTGCAGTCTTAGATTATTAAAGTTGAACAACAATGTCCAAGCTTTTCAAAGAAACAAGACCAATGCCTTATTTAGGGAAATAAAACATGTACGAATTAGCTGAGCTAATGAAATTAAACTACCCTATTGACATCATAAAGACTTTGCTTATTAGCAACAACAGACATCAAAGTTGTGAACCTGTCCGAATGAGGAAAGCAAGTGATTTTTAACAAGTACAAAGGTGCTCTTTCCTTCAATCTTGCGATGCAGATTCAGACACAATAATTCTCAGGACTTGCAGTCTTAGATTATTAAAGTTGAACAACAATGTCCAAGCTTTTCAAAGAAACAAGACCAATGCCTTATTTAGGGAAATTGCAAACATGTACGAATTAGCTGAGCTAATGAAATTAAACTACCCTATTGACATCATAAAGACTTTGCTTATTAGCAACAACAGACATCAAAGTTGTGAACCTGTCCGAATGAGGAAAGCAAGTGATTTTTAACAAGTACAAAGGTGCTCTTTCCTTCAATCTTGCGATGCAGATTCAGACACAATAATTCTCAGGCCTTGCAGTCTTAGATTATTAAAGTTGAACAACAATGTCCAAGCTTTTCAAAGAAACAAGACCAATGCCTTATTTAGGGAAATTGCAAACATGTACGAATTAGCTGAGCTAATGAAATTAAACTACCCTATTGACATCATAAAGACTTTGCTTATTAGCAACAACAGACATCAAAGTTGTGAACCTGTCCGAATGAGGAAAGCAAGTGATTTTTAACAAGTACAAAGGTGCTCTTTCCTTCAATCTTGCGATGCAGATTCAGACACAATAATTCTCAGGACTTGCAGTCTTAGATTATTAAAGTTGAACAACAATGTCCAAGCTTTTCAAAGAAACAAGACCAATGCCTTATTTAGGGAAATTGCAAACATGTACGAATTAGCTGAGCTAATGAAATTAAACTACCCTATTGACATCATAAAGACTTTGCTTATTAGCAACAACAGACATCAAAGTTGTGAACCTGTCCGAATGAGGAAAGCAAGTGATTTTTAACAAGTACAAAGGTGCTCTTTCCTTCAATCTTGCGATGCAGATTCAGACACAATAATTCTCAGGACTTGCAGTCTTAGATTATTAAAGTTGAACAACAATGTCCAAGCTTTTCAAAGAAACAAGACCAATGCCTTATTTAGGGAAATTGCAAACATGTACGAATTAGCTGAGCTAATGAAATTAAACTACCCTATTGACATCATAAAGACTTTGCTTATTAGCAACAACAGACATCAAAGTTGTGAACCTGTCCGAATGAGGAAAGCAAGTGATTTTTAACAAGTACAAAGGTGCTCTTTCCTTCAATCTTGCGATGCAGATTCAGACACAATAATTCTCAGGACTTGCAGTCTTAGATTATTAAAGTTGAACAACAATGTCCAAGCTTTTCAAAGAAACAAGACCAATGCCTTATTTAGGGAAATTGCAAACATGTACGAATTAGCTGAGCTAATGAAATTAAACTACCCTATTGACATCATAAAGACTTTGCTTATTAGCAACAACAGACATCAAAGTTGTGAACCTGTCCGAATGAGGAAAGCAAGTGATTTTTAACAAGTACAAAGGTGCTCTTTCCTTCAATCTTGCGATGCAGATTCAGACACAATAATTCTCAGGCCTCTCAGTCTTAGATTATTAAAGTTGAACAACAATGTCCAAGCTTTTCAAAGAAACAAGACCAATGCCTTATTTAGGGAAATTGCAAACATGTACGAATTAGCTGAGCTAATGAAATTAAACTACCCTATTGACATCATAAAGACTTTGCTTATTAGCAACAACAGACATCAAAGTTGTGAACCTGTCCGAATGAGGAAAGCAAGTGATTTTTAACAAGTACAAAGGTGCTCTTTCCTTCAATCTTGCGATGCAGATTCAGACACAATAATTCTCAGGACTTGCAGTCTTAGATTATTAAAGTTGAACAACAATGTCCAAGCTTTTCAAAGAAACAAGACCAATGCCTTATTTAGGGAAATTGCAAACATGTACGAATTAGCTGAGCTAATGAAATTAAACTACCCTATTGACATCATAAAGACTTTGCTTATTAGCAACAACAGACATCAAAGTTGTGAACCTGTCCGAATGAGGAAAGCAAGTGATTTTTAACAAGTACAAAGGTGCTCTTTCCTTCAATCTTGCGATGCAGATTCAGACACAATAATTCTCAGGACTTGCAGTCTTAGATTATTAAAGTTGAACAACAATGTCCAAGCTTTTCAAAGAAACAAGACCAATGCCTTATTTAGGGAAATTGCAAACATGTACGAATTAGCTGAGCTAATGAAATTAAACTACCCTATTGACATCATAAAGACTTTGCTTATTAGCAACAACAGACATCAAAGTTGTGAACCTGTCCGAATGAGGAAAGCAAGTGATTTTTAACAAGTACAAAGGTGCTTTCCTTCAATCTTGCGATGCAGATTCAGACACAATAATTCTCAGGACTTGCAGTCTTAGATTATTAAAGTTGAACAACAATGTCCAAGCTTTTCAAAGAAACAAGACCAATGCCTTATTTAGGGAAATTGCAAACATGTACGAATTAGCTGAGCTAATGAAATTAAACTACCCTATTGACATCATAAAGACTTTGCTTATTAGCAACAACAGACATCAAAGTTGTGAACCTGTCCGAATGAGGAAAGCAAGTGATTTTTAACAAGTACAAAGGTGCTCTTTCCTTCAATCTTGCGATGCAGATTCAGACACAATAATTCTCAGGACTTGCAGTCTTAGATTATTAAAGTTGAACAACAATGTCCAAGCTTTTCAAAGAAACAAGACCAATGCCTTATTTAGGGAAATTGCAAACATGTACGAATTAGCTGAGCTAATGAAATTAAACTACCCTATTGACATCATAAAGACTTTGCTTATTAGCAACAACAGACATCAAAGTTGTGAACCTGTCCGAATGAGGAAAGCAAGTGATTTTTAACAAGTACAAAGGTGCTCTTTCCTTCAATCTTGCGATGCAGATTCAGACACAATAATTCTCAGGACTTGCAGTCTTAGATTATTAAAGTTGAACAACAATGTCCAAGCTTTTCAAAGAAACAAGACCAATGCCTTATTTAGGGAAATTGCAAACATGTACGAATTAGCTGAGCTAATGAAATTAAACTACCCTATTGACATCATAAAGACTTTGCTTATTAGCAACAACAGACATCAAAGTTGTGAACCTGTCCGAATGAGGAAAGCAAGTGATTTTTAACAAGTACAAAGGTGCTCTTTCCTTCAATCTTGCGATGCAGATTCAGACACAATAATTCTCAGGCCTTGCAGTCTTAGATTATTAAAGTTGAACAACAATGTCCAAGCTTTTCAAAGAAACAAGACCAATGCCTTATTTAGGGAAATTGCAAACATGTACGAATTAGCTGAGCTAATGAAATTAAACTACCCTATTGACATCATAAAGACTTTGCTTATTAGCAACAACAGACATCAAAGTTGTGAACCTGTCCGAATGAGGAAAGCAAGTGATTTTTAACAAGTACAAAGGTGCTCTTTCCTTCAATCTTGCGATGCAGATTCAGACACAATAATTCTCAGGACTTGCAGTCTTAGATTATTAAAGTTGAACAACAATGTCCAAGCTTTTCAAAGAAACAAGACCAATGCCTTATTTAGGGAAATTGCAAACATGTACGAATTAGCTGAGCTAATGAAATTAAACTACCCTATTGACATCATAAAGACTTTGCTTATTAGCAACAACAGACATCAAAGTTGTGAACCTGTCCGAATGAGGAAAGCAAGTGATTTTTAACAAGTACAAAGGTACTCTTTCCTTCAATCTTGCGATGCAGATTCAGACACAATAATTCTCAGGCCTTGCAGTCTTAGATTATTAAAGTTGAACAACAATGTCCAAGCAACAATGTCCAATGCCTAAAGAAACAAGACCAATGCCTTATTTAGGGAAATTGCAAACATGTACGAATTAGCTGAGCTAATGAAATTAAACTACCCTATTGACATCATAAAGACTTTGCTTATTAGCAACAACAGACATCAAAGTTGTGAACCTGTCCGAATGAGGAAAGCAAGTGATTTTTAACAAGTACAAAGGTACTCTTTCCTTCAATCTTGCGATGCAGATTCAGACACAATAATTCTCAGGACTTGCAGTCTTAGATTATTAAAGTTGAACAACAATGTCCAAGCTTTTCAAAGAAACAAGACCAATGCCTTATTTAGGGAAATTGCAAACATGTACGAATTAGCTGAGCTAATGAAATTAAACTACCCTATTGACATCATAAAGACTTTGCTTATTAGCAACAACAGACATCAAAGTTGTGAACCTGTCCGAATGAGGAAAGCAAGTGATTTTTAACAAGTACAAAGATATTCTTGCGATGCAGATTCAGACACAATAATTCTCAGGCCTCTCAGTCTTAGATTATTAAAGTTGAACAACAATGTCCAAGCTTTCAAAGAAACAAGACCAATGCCTTATTTAGGGAAATTGCAAACATGTACGAATTAGACTTTGCTTATTAGCAACAACAGACATCAAAGTTGTGAACCTGTCCGAATGAGGAAAGCAAGTGATTTTTAACAAGTACAAAGGTGCTCTTTCCTTCAATCTTGCGATGCAGATTCAGACACAATAATTCTCAGGCCTCTCAGTCTTAGATTATTAAAGTTGAACAACAATGTCCAAGCTTTCAAAGAAACAAGACCAATGCCTTATTTAGGAAATTGCAAACATGTAATCTTCTGAATTAGCTGAGCTAATGAAATTAAACTACCCTATTGACATCATAAAGACTTTGCTTATTAGCAACAACAGACATCAAAGTTGTGAACCTGTCCGAAATGAGGAAAGCAAGTGATTTTTAACAAGTACAAAGGTACTCTTTCCTTCAATCTTGCGATGCAGATTCAGACACAATAATTCTCAGGCCTTGCAGTCTTAGATTATTAAAGTTGAACAACAATGTCCAAGCTTTTCAAAGAAACAAGACCAATGCCTTATTTAGGGAAATTGCAAACATGTACGAATTAGCTGAGCTAATGAAATTAAACTACCCTATTGACATCATAAAGACTTTGCTTATTAGCAACAACAGACATCAAAGTTGTGAACCTGTCCGAATGAGGAAAGCAAGTGATTTTTAACAAGTACAAAGATGCTCTTTCCTTCAATCTTGCGATGCAGATTCAGACACAATAATTCTCAGGCTTGCAGTCTTAGATTATTAAAGTTGAACAACAATGTCCAAGCTTTTCAAAAAACAAGACCAATGCCTTATTTAGGGAAATTGCAAACATGTACGAATTAGCTGAGCTAATGAAATTAAACTACCCTATTGACATCATAAAGACTTTGCTTATTAGCAACAACAGACATCAAAGTTGTGAACCTGTCCGAATGAGGAAAGCAAGTGATTTTTAACAAGTACAAAGATACTCTTTCCTTCAATCTTGCGATGCAGATTCAGACACAATAATTCTCAGGCCTTGCAGTCTTAGATTATTAAAGTTGAACAACAATGTCCAAGCTTTTCAAAGCAACAAGACCAATGCCTTATTTAGGGAAATTGCAAACATGTACGAATTAGCTGAGCTAATGAAATTAAACTACCCTATTGACATCATAAAGACTTTGCTTATTAGCAACAACAGACATCAAAGTTGTGAACCTGTCCGAATGAGGAAAGCTAGTGATTTTTAACAAGTACAAAGATACTCTTTCCTTCAATCTTGCGATGCAGATTCAGACACAATAATTCTCAGGCCTTGCAGTCTTAGATAATTAAAGTTGAATAACAATGTCCAAGCAACAAGAGCAATGCCTTATTTCGGGAATGCAAAGATGTTCAAATCAGCTGAGCTTATTTAAACAACCACGAAATTGAACCCTCAATCTTCTGATTAAGTCAGACGCCTTATCCATTAGGCCAATAGTCTAAACTACCCTATTTGACATCATAAAGACTTTGCTATTAGCAACAACAGACATCAAAGTTGTGAACCTGTCCGAATGAGGAAAGCTAGTGATTTTTAACAAGTACAAAGATACTCTTTCCTTCAATCTTGCGATGCAGATTCAGACACAATAATTCTCAGGCCTTGCAGTCTTAGATTATTAAAGTTGAACAACAATGTCCAAGAGCTTTTTTCGGGAAAACAAAGACCAATGCCTTATTTAGAAATTGCAAACATGGGACTCGAATTAGCTGAGCTAATGAAATTAAACATACCCTATTGACATTATAAAGACTTTGACTTTCTATGCAACAACAGACATCAAAGTTGTGAACCTGTCCGAATGAGGAAAGCAAGTGATTTTTAACAAGTACAAAGATACTCTTTCCTTCAATCTTGCGATGCAGATTCAGACACAATAATTCTCAGGCCTCTCAGTCTTAGATTATTAAAGTTGAACAACAATGTCCAAGCTTTTCAAAGAAACAAGACCAATGCCTTATTTAGGGAAATTGCAAACATGTACGAATTAGCTGAGCTAATGAAATTAAACTACCCTATTGACATCATAAAGACTTTGCTTATTAGCAACAACAGACATCAAAGTTGTGAACCTGTCCGAATGAGGAAAGCAAGTGATTTTTAACAAGTACAAAGGTACTCTTTCCTTCAATCTTGCGATGCAGATTCAGACACAATAATTCTCAGGCCTTGCAGTCTTAGATTATTAAAGTTGAACAACAATGTCCAAGCTTTTCAAAGAAACAAGACCAATGCCTTATTTAGGGAAATTGCAAACATGTACGAATTAGCTGAGCTAATGAAATTAAACTACCCTATTGACATCATAAAGACTTTGCTTATTAGCAACAACAGACATCAAAGTTGTGAACCTGTCCGAATGAGGAAAGCTAAGTGATTTTTAACAAGTACAAAGATACTCTTTCCTTCAATCTTGCGATGCAGATTCAGACACAATAATTCTCAGGCCTTGCAGTCTTAGATTATTAAAGTTGAACAACAATGTCCAAGCTTTTCAAAGCAACAAGACCAATGCCTTATTTAGGGAAATTGCAAACATGTACGAATTAGCTGAGCTAATGAAATTAAACTACCCTATTTGACATCATAAAGACTTTGCTATGCAACAACAGACATCAAAGTTGTGAACCTGTCCGAATGAGGAAAGCTAGTGATTTTTAACAAGTACAAAGATACTCTTTCCTTCAATCTTGCGATGCAGATTCAGACACAATAATTCTCAGGCCTTGCAGTCTTTGATAATAAAAGTTGAATAACAATGTCCAAGCAACAAGAGCAATGCCTTATTTCGGGAAATTGCAAAGATGTTCAAATCAGCTGAGCTTATGAAATTAAACAACCACGAAGGGACTCTAACCCTCAATCTTCTGATACGAAGTCAGACGCCTTATCCATTAGGCTACGCAGTCTATGTTATACATCCCTATTTGACATCATACAGACTTTGCTATGCAACAATAGACATTAAAATTGTGAACCTGTCCCAATGAGGAAAGCTAGTCATTTTTAACAAGTACAAAGATACTCTTTCCTTCAATCTTGCGATGCAGATTCAGACACAATAATTCTCAGGCCTTGCAGTCTTAGATTATTAAAGTTGAACAACAATGTCCAAGCTTTTCAGAACAACAAGACCAATGCCTTATTTAGGGAAATTGCAAACATGTACCAATTAGCTGAGCCAATGAAATTAAGCGACCCTATTTGACATCATACAGATTTTGCTGTATGAACCTGTCCGAATGAGGAAAGCTAGTGATTTTTAACAAGTACAAAGATACTCTTTCCTTCGATCTTGCGATGCAGATTCAGACACAATAATTCTCAGGCCTTGCAGTCTTTGATAATAAAAGTTGAATAACAATGTCCAAGCAACAAGAGCAATGCCTTATTTCGGGAAATTGCAAAGATGTTCAAATCAGCTGAGCTTATGAAATTAAAAAACCACTAAGGGACTCGAACCCTCAATCTTTTGATTTGAAGTCATTTTTAACAAGTACAAAGATACTCTTTCCTTCAATCTTGCGATGCAGATTCAGACACAATAATTCTCAGGCCTTGCAGTATTTGATAATAAAAGTTGAATAACAATGTCCAAGCAACAAGAGCAATGCCTTATTTCGGGAAATTGCAAAGATGTTCAAATCAGCTGAGCTTATGAAATTAAACAACCACGAAGGGACTCGAACCCTCAATCTTCTGATTCAAGTCAGACGCCTTATCCATTAGGCCACGTATATGTTATACATCCCTATTTGACATCATACAGACTTTGCTATGCAACAATAGACATCAAAATTGTGAACCTGTCCGAATGAGGAAAGCTAGTGATTTTTAACAAGTACAAAGATACTCTTTCCTTCAATCTTGCGATGCAGATTCAGACACAATAATTCTCAGGCCTTGCAGTCTTAGATTATTGAAGTTGAACAACAATGTCCAAGCTTTTCAAAGCAACAAGACCAATGCCTTATTTAGGGGAATTGCAAACATGTACGAATTGGCTGAGCCAATGAAATTAAATGACCCTATTTGACATCATTCAGACTTTGCTGTATGAACCTGCCCGAATGAGGAAAGCTAGTGATTTTTAACAAGTACAAAGATACTCTTTCCTTCAATCTTGCGATGCAGATTCAGACACAATAATTCTCAGGCCTTGCAGTATTTGATAATAAAAGTTGAATAACAATGTCCAAGCAACAAGAGCAATGCCTTATTTTGGGAAATTGCAAAGATGTTCAAATCAGCTGAGCTTATGAAATTAAACAACCACGAAGGGACTCGAACCCTCAATCTTCTGATTCGAAGTCAGACGCCTTATCCATTAGGCCACGTAGTCTATGTTATACAACCCTATTTGACATCATACAGACTTTGCTATGCAACAATAGACATCAAAATTGTGAACCTGTCCAAATGAGGAAAGCTAGTGATTTTTAACAAGTACAAAGATACTCTTTCCTTCAATCTTGCGATGCAGATTCAGACACAATAATTCTCAGGCCTTGCAGTCTTAGATAATAAAGTTGAATAACAATGTCCAAGCAACAAGAGCAATGCCTTATTTCGGGAAATTGCAAAGATGTTCAAATCAGCTGAGCTTATGAAATTAAACAACCACGAGAGGACTCGAACCCTCAATCTTCTGATTCGAAGTCAGACGCCTTATCCATTAGGCTACGCAGTCTATGTTATACATCCCTATTTGACATCATACAGACTTTGCTATGCAACAAGAGACATTAAAATTGTGAAACTGTCCGAATGAGGAAAGCTAGTGATTTTTAACAAGTACAAAGATACTCTTTCCTTCAATCTTGCGATGCAGATTCAGACACAATAATTCTCAGGCCTTGCAGTCTTAGATAATAAAAGTTGAATAACAATGTCCAAGCAACAAGAGCAATGCCTTATTTCGGGAAATTGCAAAGATGTTCAAATCAGCTGAGCTTATGAAATTAAACAACCACGAAGGGACTCGAACCCTCAATCTTCTGATTCGAAGTCAGACGCCTTATCCATTAGGCCACGCAATCTATGTTATACATCCCTATTTGACATCATACAGACTTTGCTATGCAACAAGAGACATTAAAATTGTGAAAATGTCCGAATGAGGAAAGCTAGTGATTTTTAACAAGTACAAAGATACTCTTTCCTTCAATCTTGCGATGCAGATTCAGACACAATAATTCTCAGGCCTTGCAGTCTTAGATTATTAAAGTTGAACAACAATGTCCAAGCTTTTCAAAGCAACAAGGCCAATGCCTTATTTAGGGAAATTGCAAACATGTACGAATTAGCTGAGCTAATGAAATTAAACGACCCTATTTGACATCATAAAGACTTTGCTATGCAACAACAGACATCAAAGTTGTGAACCTGTCCGAATGAGGAAAGCTAGTGATTTTTAACAAGTACAAAGATACTCTTTCCTTCAATCTTGCGATGCAGATTCAGACACAATAATTCTCAGGCCTTGCAGTCTTAGATTATTAAAGTTGAACAACAATGTCCAAGCTTTTCAAAGCAACAAGGCCAATGCCTTATTTAGGGAAATTGCAAACATGTACGAATTAGCTGAGCTAATGAAATTAAATGACCCTATTTGACATCATTCAGACTTTGCTGTATGAACCTGCCCGAATGAGGAAAGCTAGTGATTTTTAACAAGTACAAAGATACTCTTTCCTTCAATCTTGCGATGCAGATTCAGACACAATAATTCTCAGGCCTTGCAGTATTTGATAATAAAAGTTGAATAACAATGTCCAAGCAACAAGAGCAATGCCTTATTTCGGGAAATTGCAAAGATGTTCAAATCAGCTGAGCTTATGAAATTAAACAACCACGAAGGGACTCGAACCCTCAATCTTCTGATTCGAAGTCAGACGCCTTATCCATTAGGCCACGTAGTCTATGTTATACAACCCTATTTGACATCATACAGACTTTGCTATGCAACAATAGACATCAAAATTGTGAACCTGTCCAAATGAGGAAAGCTAGTGATTTTTAACAAGTACAAAGATACTCTTTCCTTCAATCTTGCGATGCAGATTCAGACACAATAATTCTCAGGCCTTGCAGTCTAAGATAATACAAGTTGAATAACAATGTCCAAGCAACAAGAGCAATGCCTTATTTCGGGAAATTGCAAAGATGTTCAAATCAGCTGAGCTTATGAAATTAAACAACCACGAAGGGACTCGAACCCTCAATCTTCTGATTCGAAGTCAGACGCCTTATCCATTAGGCTACGCAGTCTATGTTATACATCCCTATTTGACATCATACAGACTTTGCTATGCAACAAGAGACATTAAAATTGTGAAACTGTCCGAATGAGGAAAGCTAGTCATTTTTAACAAGTACAAAGATACTCTTTCCTTCAATCTTGCGATGCAGATTCAGACACAATAATTCTCAGGCCTTGCAGTCTTAGATTATTAAAGTTGAACAACAATGTCCAAGCTTTTCAGAACAACAAGACCAATGCCTTATTTAGGGAAATTGCAAACATGTACGAATTAGCTGAGCTAATGAAATTAAACGACCCTATTTGACATCATACAGACTTTGCTATGCAACAACAGACATCAAAGTTGTGAACCTGTCCGAATGAGGAAAGCTAGTGATTTTTAACAAGTACAAAGATACTCTTTCCTTCAATCTTGCGATGCAGATTCAGACACAATAATTCTCAGGCCTTGCAGTATTTGATAATAAAAGTTGAATAACAATGTCCAAGCAACAAGAGCAATGCCTTATTTCGGGAAATTGCAAAGATGTTCAAATCAGCTGAGCTTATGAAATTAAACAACCACGAAGGGACTCGAACCCTCAATCTTCTGATTCGAAGTCAGACGCCTTATCCATTAGGCCACGTAGTCTATGTTATACAACCCTATTTGACATCATACAGACTTTGCTATGCAACAATAGACATCAAAATTGTGAACCTGTCCAAATGAGGAAAGCTAGTGATTTTTAACAAGTACAAAGATACTCTTTCCTTCAATCTTGCGATGCAGATTCAGACACAATAATTCTCAGGCCTTGCAGTCTTTGATAATAAAGTTGAATAACAATGTCCAAGCAACAAGAGCAATGCCTTATTTCGGGAAATTGCAAAGATGTTCAAATCAGCTGAGCTTATGAAATTAAACAACCACGAAGGGACTCGAACCCTCAATCTTCTGATTCGAAGTCAGACGCCTTATCCATTAGGCTACGCAGTCTATGTTATACATCCCTATTTGACATCATACAGACTTTGCTATGCAACAAGAGACATTAAAATTGTGAAACTGTCCGAATGAGGAAAGCTAGTGATTTTTAACAAGTACAAAGATACTCTTTCCTTCAATCTTGCGATGCAGATTCAGACACAATAATTCTCAGGCCTTGCAGTCTTAGATTATTAAAGTTGAACAACAATGTCCAAGCTTTTCAAAGCAACAAGGCCAATGCCTTATTTAGGGAAATTGCAAACATGTACGAATTAGCTGAGCTAATGAAATTAAACGACCCTATTTGACATCATACAGACTTTGCTATGCAACAACAGACATCAAAGTTGTGAACCTGTCCGAATGAGGAAAGCTAGTGATTTTTAACAAGTACAAAGATACTCTTTCCTTCAATCTTGCGATGCAGATTCAGACACAATAATTCTCAGGCCTTGCAGTCTTAGATTATTAAAGTTGAACAACAATGTCCAAGCTTTTCAAAGCAACAAGACCAATGCCTTATTTAGGGAAATTGCCAACATGTACGAATTAGCTGAGCTAATGAAATTAAACGACCCTATTTGACATCATTCAGACTTTGCTGTATGAACCTGCCCGAATGAGGAAAGCTAGTGATTTTTAACAAGTACAAAGATACTCTTTCCTTCAATCTTGCGATGCAGATTCAGACACAATAATTCTCAGGCCTTGCAGTATTTGATAATAAAAGTTGAATAACAATGTCCAAGCAACAAGAGCAATGCCTTATTTCGGGAAATTGCAAAGATGTTCAAATCAGCTGAGCTTATGAAATTAAACAACCACGAAGGGACTCGAACCCTCAATCTTCTGATTCGAAGTCAGACGCCTTATCCATTAGGCTACGAGTCTATGTTATACATCCCTATTTGACATCATACAGACTTTGCTATGCAACAAGAGACATTAAAATTGTGAACCTGTCCGAATGAGGAAAGCTAGTCATTTTTAACAAGTACAAAGATACTCTTTCCTTCAATCTTGCGATGCAGATTCAGACACAATAATTCTCAGGCCTTGCAGTCTTAGATTATTAAAGTTGAACAACAATGTCCAAGCTTTTCAAAGCAACAAGACCAATGCCTTATTTAGGGAAATTGCAAACATGTACGAATTAGCTGAGCTAATGAAATTAAACGACCCTATTTGACATCATACAGACTTTGCTGCAACAACAGACATCAACCTGTCCGAATGAGGAAAGCTAGTGATTTTTAACAAGTACAAAGATACTCTTTCCTTCAATCTTGCGATGCAGATTCAGACACAATAATTCTCAGGCCTTGCAGTCTTTGATAATAAAAGTTGAATAACAATGTCCAAGCAACAAGAGCAATGCCTTATTTCGGGAAATTGCAAAGATGTTCAAATCAGCTGAGCTTATGAAATTAAACAACCACGAAGGGACTCGAACCCTCAATCTTCTGATTCGAAGTCAGACGCCTTATCCATTAGGCCACGCAGTCTATGTTATACATCCCTATTTGACATCATACAGACTTTGCTATGCAACAATAGACATCAAAATTGTGAACCTGTCCGAATGAGGAAAGCTAGTGATTTTTAACAAGTACAAAGATACTCTTTCCTTCAATCTTGCGATGCAGATTCAGACACAATAATTCTCAGGCCTTGCAGTCTTAGATTATTGAAGTTGAACAACAATGTCCAAGCTTTTCAAAGCAACAAGACCAATGCCTTATTTAGGGGAATTGCAAACATGTACGAATTGGCTGAGCCAATGAAATTAAATGACCCTATTTGACATCATTCAGACTTTGCTGTATGAACCTGCCCGAATGAGGAAAGCTAGTGATTTTTAACAAGTACAAAGATACTCTTTCCTTCAATCTTGCGATGCAGATTCAGACACAATAATTCTCAGGCCTTGCAGTATTTGATAATAAAAGTTGAATAACAATGTCCAAGCAACAAGAGCAATGCCTTATTTCGGGAAATTGCAAAGATGTTCAAATCAGCTGAGCTTATGAAATTAAACAACCACGAAGGGACTCGAACCCTCAATCTTCTGATTCGAAGTCAGACGCCTTATCCATTAGGCCACGTAGTCTATGTTATACAACCCTATTTGACATCATACAGACTTTGCTATGCAACAATAGACATCAAAATTGTGAACCTGTCCAAATGAGGAAAGCTAGTGATTTTTAACAAGTACAAAGATACTCTTTCCTTCAATCTTGCGATGCAGATTCAGACACAATAATTCTCAGGCCTTGCAGTCTAAGATAATACAAGTTGAATAACAATGTCCAAGCAACAAGAGCAATGCCTTATTTCGGGAAATTGCAAAGATGTTCAAATCAGCTGAGCTTATGAAATTAAACAACCACGAAGGGACTCGAACCCTCAATCTTCTGATTCGAAGTCAGACGCCTTATCCATTAGGCTACGCAGTCTATGTTATACATCCCTATTTGACATCATACAGACTTTGCTATGCAACAAGAGACATTAAAATTGTGAAACTGTCCGAATGAGGAAAGCTAGTGATTTTTAACAAGTACAAAGATACTCTTTCCTTCAATCTTGCGATGCAGATTCAGACACAATAATTCTCAGGCCTTGCAGTCTTAGATTATTAAAGTTGAACAACAATGTCCAAGCTTTTCAAACAACAAGACCAATGCCTTATTTAGGGAAATTGCAAACATGTACGAATTAGCTGAGCTAATGAAATTAAACGACCCTATTTGACATCATAAAGACTTTGCTTAGCAACAACAGACATCAAAGTTGTGAACCTGTCCGAATGAGGAAAGCTAGTGATTTTTAACAAGTACAAAGATACTCTTTCCTTCAATCTTGCGATGCAGATTCAGACACAATAATTCTCAGGCCTTTGCAGTCTTAGATTATTAAAGTTCAACAACAATGTCCAAGCTTTTCAAAGCAACAAGACCAATGCCTTATTTAGGGAAATTGCAAACATGTACGAATTAGCTGAGCCAATGAAATTAAATGACCCTATTTGACATCATTCAGACTTTGCTGTATGAACCTGCCCGAATGAGGAAAGCTAGTGATTTTTAACAAGTACAAAGATACTCTTTCCTTCAATCTTGCGATGCAGATTCAGACACAATAATTCTCAGGCCTTGCAGTATTTGATAATAAAAGTTGAATAACAATGTCCAAGCAACAAGAGCAATGCCTTATTTCGGGAAATTGCAAAGATGTTCAAATCAGCTGAGCTTATGAAATTAAACAACCACGAAGGGACTCGAACCCTCAATCTTCTGATTCGAAGTCAGACGCCTTATCCATTAGGCTACACAGTCTATGTTATACATCCCTATTTGACATTATACAGACTTTGCTATGCAACAAGAGACATTAAAATTGTGAAACTGTCCGAATGAGGAAAGCTAGTCATTTTTAACAAGTACAAAGATACTCTTTCCTTCAATCTTGCGATGCAGATTCAGACACAATAATTCTCAGGCCTTGCAGTCTTAGATTATTAAAGTTGAACAACAATGTCCAAGCTTTTCAAAGCAACAAGACCAATGCCTTATTTAGGGAAATTGCAAACATGTACGAATTAGCTGAGCTAATGAAATTAAACGACCCTATTTGACATCATACAGACTTTGCTATGCAACAACAGACATCAAAGTTGTGAACCTGTCCGAATGAGGAAAGCTAGTGATTTTTAACAAGTACAAAGATACTCTTTCCTTCAATCTTGCGATGCAGATTCAGACACAATAATTCTCAGGCCTTGCAGTATTTGATAATAAAAGTTGAATAACAATGTCCAAGCAACAAGAGCAATGCCTTATTTCGGGAAATTGCAAAGATGTTCAAATCAGCTGAGCTTATGAAATTAAACAACCACGAAGGGACTCGAACCCTCAATCTTCTGATTCGAAGTCAGACGCCTTATCCATTAGGCCACGTAGTCTATGTTATACAACCCTATTTGACATCATACAGACTTTGCTATGCAACAATAGACATCAAAATTGTGAACCTGTCCAAATGAGGAAAGCTAGTGATTTTTAACAAGTACAAAGATACTCTTTCCTTCAATCTTGCGATGCAGATTCAGACACAATAATTCTCAGGCCTTGCAGTCTAAGATAATACAAGTTGAATAACAATGTCCAAGCAACAAGAGCAATGCCTTATTTCGGGAAATTGCAAAGATGTTCAAATCAGCTGAGCTTATGAAATTAAACAACCACGAAGGGACTCGAACCCTCAATCTTCTGATTCGAAGTCAGACGCCTTATCCATTAGGCTATTCAGTCTATGTTATACATCCCTATTTGACATCATACAGACTTTGCTATGCAACAAGAGACATTAAAATTGTGAAACTGTCCGAATGAGGAAAGCTAGTCATTTTTAACAAGTACAAAGATACTCTTTCCTTCAATCTTGCGATGCAGATTCAGACACAATAATTCTCAGGCCTTGCAGTCTTAGATTATTAAAGTTGAACAACAATGTCCAAGCTTTTAAGCAACAAGACCAATGCCTTATTTAGGGAAATTGCAAACATGTACGAATTAGCTGAGCTAATGAAATTAAACGACCCTATTTGACATCATACAGACTTTGCTATGCAACAACAGACATCAAAGTTGTGAACCTGTCCGAATGAGGAAAGCTAGTGATTTTTAACAAGTACAAAGATACTCTTTCCTTCAATCTTGCGATGCAGATTCAGACACAATAATTCTCAGGCCTTGCAGTCTTTGATAATAAAAGTTGAATAACAATGTCCAAGCAACAAGAGCAATGCCTTATTTCGGGAAATTGCAAAGATGTTCAAATCAGCTGAGCTTATGAAATTAAACAACCACGAAGGGACTCGAACCCTCAATCTTCTGATTCGAAGTCAGACGCCTTATCCATTAGGCTACGCAGTCTATGTTATACATCCCTATTTGACATCATACAGACTTTGCTATGCAACAAGAGACATTAAAATTGTGAAACTGTCCGAATGAGGAAAGCTAGTCATTTTTAACAAGTACAAAGATACTCTTTCCTTCAATCTTGCGATGCAGATTCAGACACAATAATTCTCAGGCCTTGCAGTCTTAGATTATTAAAGTTGAACAACAATGTCCAAGCTTTTCAAAGCAACAAGACCAATGCCTTATTTAGGGGAATTGCAAACATGTACGAATTGGCTGAGCCAATGAAATTAAATGACCCTATTTGACATCATTCAGACTTTGCTGTATGAACCTGTCCGAATGAGGAAAGCTAGTGATTTTTAACAAGTACAAAGATACTCTTTCCTTCAATCTTGCGATGCAGATTCAGACACAATAATTCTCAGGCCTTGCAGTCTTAGATTATTAAAGTTGAACAACAATGTCCAAGCTTTTCAAAGCAACAAGGCCAATGCCTTATTTAGGGAAATTGCAAACATGTACGAATTAGCTGAGCTAATGAAATTAAACGACCCTATTTGACATCATACAGACTTTGCTATGCAACAACAGACATCAAAGTTGTGAACCTGTCCGAATGAGGAAAGCTAGTGATTTTTAACAAGTACAAAGATACTCTTTCCTTCAATCTTGCGATGCAGATTCAGACACAATAATTCTCAGGCCTTGCAGTCTTAGATTATTAAAGTTGAACAACAATGTCCAAGCTTTTCAAAGCAACAAGACCAATGCCTTATTTAGGGAAATTGCAAACATGTACGAATTAGCTGAGCTAATGAAATTAAACGACCCTATTTGACATCATAAAGACTTTGCTGCAACAACAGACATCAAAGTTGTGAACCTGTCCGAATGAGGAAAGCTAGTGATTTTTAACAAGTACAAAGATACTCTTTCCTTCAATCTTGCGATGCAGATTCAGACACAATAATTCTCAGGCCTTGCAGTCTTTGATAATAAAAGTTGAATAACAATGTCCAAGCAACAAGAGCAATGCCTTATTTCGGGAAATTGCAAAGATGTTCAAATCAGCTGAGCTTATGAAATTAAAAACCACGAAGGGACTCGAACCCTCAATCTTCTGATTCGAAGTCAGACGCCTTATCCATTAGGCTACGCAGTCTATGTTATACACCCCTATTTGACATCATACAGACTTTGCTATGCAACAATAGACATTAAAATTGTGAACCTGTCCGAATGAGGAAAGCTAGTCATTTTTAACAAGTACAAAGATACTCTTTCCTTCAATCTTGCGATGCAGATTCAGACACAATAATTCTCAGGCCTTGCAGTCTTAGATTATTAAAGTTGAACAACAATGTCCAAGCTTTTCAAAGCAACAAGACCAATGCCTTATTTAGGGAAATTGCAAACATGTACGAATTAGCTGAGCTAATGAAATTAAATGACCCTCTTTGACATCATACAGACTTTGCTGTATGAACCTGTCCGAATGAGGAAAGCTAGTGATTTTTAACAAGTACAAAGATACTCTTTCCTTCAATCTTGCGATGCAGATTCAGACACAATAATTCTCAGGCCTTGCAGTATTTGATAATAAAAGTTGAATAACAATGTCCAAGCAACAAGAGCAATGCCTTATTTCGGGAAATTGCAAAGATGTTCAAATCAGCTGAGCTTATGAAATTAAACAACCACGAAGGGACTCGAACCCTCAATCTTCTGATTCGAAGTCAGACGCCTTATCCATTAGGCCACGTAGTCTATGTTATACAACCCTATTTGACATCATACAGACTTTGCTATGCAACAATAGACATCAAAATTGTGAACCTGTCCAAATGAGGAAAGCTAGTGATTTTTAACAAGTACAAAGATACTCTTTCCTTCAATCTTGCGATGCAGATTCAGACACAATAATTCTCAGGCCTTGCAGTCTTAGATAATACAAGTTGAATAACAATGTCCAAGCAACAAGAGCAATGCCTTATTTCGGGAAATTGCAAAGATGTTCAAATCAGCTGAGCTTATGAAATTAAACAACCACGAAGGGACTCGAACCCTCAATCTTCTGATTCGAAGTCAGACGCCTTATCCATTAGGCTACGCAGTCTATGTTATACATCCCTATTTGACATCATACAGACTTTGCTATGCAACAAGAGACATTAAAATTGTGAAACTGTCCGAATGAGGAAAGCTAGTGATTTTTAACAAGTACAAAGATACTCTTTCCTTCAATCTTGCGATGCAGATTCAGACACAATAATTCTCAGGCCTTGCAGTCTTAGATTATTAAAGTTGAACAACAATGTCCAAGCTTTTCAAAGCAACAAGACCAATGCCTTATTTAGGGAAATTGCAAACATGTACGAATTAGCTGAGCTAATGAAATTAAACGACCCTATTTGACATCATACAGACTTTGCTATGCAACAACAGACATCAAAGTTGTGAACCTGTCCGAATGAGGAAAGCTAGTGATTTTTAACAAGTACAAAGATACTCTTTCCTTCAATCTTGCGATGCAGATTCAGACACAATAATTCTCAGGCCTTGCAGTCTTAGATTATTAAAGTTGAACAACAATGTCCAAGCTTTTCAAAGCAACAAGACCAATGCCTTATTTAGGGAAATTGCAAACATGTACGAATTAGCTGAGCCAATGAAATTAAATGACCCTATTTGACATCATTCAGACTTTGCTGTATGAACCTGCCCGAATGAGGAAAGCTAGTGATTTTTAACAAGTACAAAGATACTCTTTCCTTCAATCTTGCGATGCAGATTCAGACACAATAATTCTCAGGCCTTGCAGTATTTGATAATAAAAGTTGAATAACAATGTCCAAGCAACAAGAGCAATGCCTTATTTCGGGAAATTGCAAAGATGTTCAAATCAGCTGAGCTTATGAAATTAAACAACCACGAAGGGACTCGAACCCTCAATCTTCTGATTCGAAGTCAGACGCCTTATCCATTAGGCCACGTAGTCTATGTTATACAACCCTATTTGACATCATACAGACTTTGCTATGCAACAATAGACATCAAAATTGTGAACCTGTCCAAATGAGGAAAGCTAGTGATTTTTAACAAGTACAAAGATACTCTTTCCTTCAATCTTGCGATGCAGATTCAGACACAATAATTCTCAGGCCTTGCAGTCTTTGATAATAAAAGTTGAATAACAATGTCCAAGCAACAAGAGCAATGCCTTATTTTGGGAAATTGCAAAGATGTTCAAATCAGCTGAGCTTATGAAATTAAACAACCACGAAGGGACTCAAACCCTCAATCTTCTGATTCGAAGTCAGGCGCCTTATCCATTAGGCCACGCAGTCTATGTGATACATCGCTATTTGACATCATACAGACTTTGCTATGCAACAATAGACATCAAAATTGTGAACCTGTCCAAATGAGGAAAGCTAGTGATTTTTAACAAGTACAAAGATACTCTTTCCTTCAATCTTGCGATGCAGATTCAGACACAATAATTCTCAGGCCTTGCAGTCTTAGATTATTAAAGTTGAACAACAATGTCCAAGCTTTTCAAAGCAAAGACCAATGCCTTATTTAGGGAAATTGCAAACATGTACGAATTAGCTGAGCTAATGAAATTAAACGACCCTATTTGACATCATACAGACTTTGCTATGCAACAACAGACATCAAAGTTGTGAACCTGTCCGAATGAGGAAAGCTAGTGATTTTTAACAAGTACAAAGATACTCTTTCCTTCAATCTTGCGATGCAGATTCAGACACAATAATTCTCAGGCCTTGCAGTCTTAGATTATTGAAGTTGAACAACAATGTCCAAGCTTTTCAAAGTAACAAGACCAATGCCTTATTTAGGGGAATTTTAAACATGTACGAATTGGCTGAGCCAATGAAATTAAATGACCCTATTTGACATCATTCAGACTTTGCTGTATGAACCTGCCCGAATGAGGAAAGCTAGTGATTTTTAACAAGTACAAAGATACTCTTTCCTTCAATCTTGCGATGCAGATTCAGACACAATAATTCTCAGGCCTTGCAGTATTTGATAATAAAAGTTGAATAACAATGTCCAAGCAACAAGAGCAATGCCTTATTTCGGGAAATTGCAAAGATGTTCAAATCAGCTGAGCTTATGAAATTAAACAACCACGAAGGGACTTGAACCCTCAATCTTCTGATTTGAAGTCAGACGCCTTATCCATTAGGCCACGTAGTCTATGTTATACAACCCTATTTGACATCATACAGACTTTGCTATGCAACAATAGACATCAAAATTGTGAACCTGTCCAAATGAGGAAAGCTAGTGATTTTTAACAAGTACAAAGATACTCTTTCCTTCAATCTTGCGATGCAGATTCAGACACAATAATTCTCAGGCCTTGCAGTCTTCGATAATAAAAGTTGAATAACAATGTCCAAGCAACAAGAGCAATGCCTTATTTCGGGAAATTGCAAAGATGTTCAAATCAGCTGAGCTTATGAAATTAAACAACCACGAAGGGACTCGAACCCTCAATCTTCTGATTCGAAGTCAGACGCCTTATCCATTAGGCCACGTAGTCTATGTTATACATCCCTATTTGACATCATACAGACTTTGCTATGCAACAATAGACATTAAAATTGTGAACCTGTCCAAATGAGGAAAGCTAGTGATTTTTAACAAGTACAAAGATACTCTTTCCTTCAATCTTGCGATGCAGATTCAGACACAATAATTCTCAGGCCTTGCAGTCTTAGATTATTAAAGTTGAACAACAATGTCCAAGCTTTTCAAACAACAAGACCAATGCCTTATTTAGGGAAATTGCAAACATGTACGAATTAGCTGAGCTAATGAAATTAAACGACCCTATTTGACATCATACAGACTTTGCTATGCAACAACAGACATCAAAGTTGTGAACCTGTCCGAATGAGGAAAGCTAGTGATTTTTAACAAGTACAAAGATACTCTTTCCTTCAATCTTGCGATGCAGATTCAGACACAATAATTCTCAGGCCTTGCAGTCTTAGATTATTGAAGTTGAACAACAATGTCCAAGCTTAAAGTAACAAGACCAATGCCTTATTTAGGGGAATTGCAAACATGTACGAATTGGCTGAGCCAATGAAATTAAATGACCCTATTTGACATCATTCAGACTTTGCTGTATGAACCTGCCCGAATGAGGAAAGCTAGTGATTTTTAACAAGTACAAAGATACTCTTTCCTTCAATCTTGCGATGCAGATTCAGACACAATAATTCTCAGGCCTTGCAGTATTTGATAATAAAAGTTTAATAACAATGTCCAAGCAACAAGAGCAATGCCTTATTTCGGGAAATTGCAAAGATGTTCAAATCAGCTGAGCTTATGAAATTAAACAACCACGAAGGGACTTGAAACCTCAATCTTCTGATTCGAAGTCAGACGCCTTATCCATTAGGCCACTTAGTTTATGTTATACAACCCTATTTGACATCATACAGACTTTGCTATGCAACAATAGACATCAAAATTGTGAACCTGTCCAAATGAGGAAAGCTAGTCATTTTTAACAAGTACAAAGATACTCTTTCCTTCAATCTTGCGATGCAGATTCAGACACAATAATTCTCAGGCCTTGCAGTCTTTGATAATAAAAGTTGAATAACAATGTCCAAGCAACAAGACCAATGCCTTATTTTGGGAAATTGCAAAGATGTTCAAATCAGCTGAGCTTATGAAATTAAACAACCACGAAGGGACTCGAACCCTCAATCTTCTGATTCGAAGTCAGACGCCTTATCCATTAGGCTACGCAGTCTATGTTATACATCCCTATTTGACATCATACAGACTTTGCTATGCAACAAGAGACATTAAAATTGTGAACCTGTCCGAATGAGGAAAGCTAGTGATTTTTAACAAGTACAAAGATACTCTTTCCTTCAATCTTGCGATGCAGATTCAGACACAATAATTCTCAGGCCTTGCAGTCTTAGATTATTAAAGTTGAACAACAATGTCCAAGCTTTTCAAAGCAACAAGGCCAATGCCTTATTTAGGGAAATTGCAAACATGTGCAGATCACGAATTAGCTGAGCTAATGAAATTAAACAACCACGAAGGGACCCCCTAATTTGACATCATTATCAGACTTTGCTATTTGACATCATGAACAACAATAGACATCAAAATTGTGAACCTGTCCGAATGAGGAAAGCTAGTGATTTTTAACAAGTACAAAGATACTCTTTCCTTCAATCTTGCGATGCAGATTCAGACACAATAATTCTCAGGCCTTGCAGTCTTAGATAATAAAGTTGAATAACAATGTCCAAGCAACAAGAGCAATGCCTTATTTTGGGAAATTGCAAAGATGTTCAAATCAGCTGAGCTTATGAAATTAAACAACCACGAAGGGACTCGAACCCTCAATCTTCTGATTCGAAGTCAGACGCCTTATCCATTAGGCCATGCAGTCTATGTTATACATCCCTATTTGACATCATACAGACTTTGCTATGCAACAATAGACATCAAAATTGTGAACCTGTCCGAATGAGGAAAGCTAGTGATTTTTAACAAGTACAAAGATACTCTTTCCTTCAATCTTGCGATGCAGATTCAGACACAATAATTCTCAGGCCTTGCAGTCTTCGATAATAAAAGTTGAATAACAATGTCCAAGCAACAAGACCAATGCTTTATTTTTGGAAATCGCAAAGACGTTCAAATCAGCTGAGCTCATGAAATTAAACAACCACGAAAGAACTCAAACCCACAATCTTTTGATACGAAGTCAGACGCCTTATCCATTTGGCCACTCAGTCTATATGATACATCCCTATTCGACATCATACAGACTTTGCTATGCAACAACAGACATCAAAGTTGTGAACCTGTCCGAATGAGGAAAGCTAGTGATTTTTAACAAGTACAAAGATACTCTTTCCTTCAATCTTGCGATGCAGATTCAGACACAATAATTCTCAGGCCTTGCAGTCTTGGATCATTAAAGTTTAACAACAATCATTTTCAAAGCAACAAGGCCAATGCCTTATTTAGGGAAATTGCAAACATGTACGAATTAGCTGAGCTAATGAAATTAAACGACCCTATTTGACATCATACAGACTTTGCTGTATGAACCTGCAAATGAGGAAAGCTAGTGATTTTTAACAAGTACAAAGACACTCTTTCCTTCAATCTTGCGATGCAGATTCAGACACAATAATTCTCAGGCCTTGCAGTCTTAGATAATAAAAGTTGAATAACAATGTCCAAGCAACAAGAGCAATGCCATATTTTGGGAAATTGCAAAGATGTTCAAATCAGCAGAGCTCATGAAATTAATCAACCACGAAGGAACTCGAACCCACAATCTTTAGATACGAAGTCAGACGCCTTATCCATTAGGCCACTGCAGTCTATGTGATACATCCCTATTCGACATCATACAGACTTTGCTATGCAACAACAGACATCAAAGTTGTGAACCTGTCCGAATGAGGAAAGCTAGTGATTTTTAACAAGTACAAAGATACTCTTTCCTTCAATCTTGCGATGCAGATTCAGACACAATAATTCTCAGGCCTTGCAGTCTTCGATAATAAAAGTTGAATAACAATGTCCAAGCAACAAGACCAATGCCTTATTTTGGGAAATCGCAAAGATGTTAAAATCAGCTGAGCTATTGAAATTAAACAACCACGAAGGGACTCGAAACCTCAATCTTCTGATTTAAAGTCAAACGCCTTATCCATTAGGCCACGCAGTCTATATTATATATACCCATTTTGACATTATACAGACTTTGCTATGCAACAAAAGACATCAAAGTTGTGAACCTGTACGAATGAGGAAAGCTCGTGATTTTTAACAAGTACAAAGATACTCTTTCCTTCAATCTTGCGATGCAGATTCAGACACAATAATTCTCAGGCCTTGCAGTCTTGGATCATTAAAGTTTAACAACAATGTCCAAGATTTTCAAAGCAACAAGGCCAATGCCTTATTTAGGGAAATTGCAAACATGTACGAATTAGCTGAGCTAATGAAATTAAACGACCCTATTTGACATCATACAGACTTTGCTGTATGAACCTGCACGAATGAGGAAAGCTAGTGATTTTTAACAAGTACAAAGACACTCTTTCCTTCAATCTTGCGATGCCGATTCAGACACAATAATTCTCAGGCCTTGCAGTCTTAGATAATAAAAGTTGAATAACAATGTCCAAGCAACAAGAGCAATGCCATATTTTGGGAAATTGCAAAGATGTTCAAATCAGCAGAGCTCATGAAATTAATCAACCACGAAGGAACTCGAACCCACAATCTTTAGATACAAAGTCAGACGCCTTATCCATTAGGCCACGCAGTCTATGTGATACATCCCTATTCGACATCATACAGACTTTGCTATGCAACAACAGACATCAAAGTTGTGAACCTGTCCGAATGAGGAAAGCTAGTGATTTTTAACAAGTACAAAGATACTCTTTCCTTCAATCTTGCGATGCAGATTCAGACACAATAATTCTCAGGCCTTGCCGTCTTCGATAATAAAAGTTGAATAACAATGTCCAAGCAACAAGACCAATGCCTTATTTTGGGAAATCGCAAAGATGTTCAAATCAGCTGAGCTTATGAAATTAAACAACCACGAAGGGACTCGAAACCTCAATCTTCTGATTCGAAGTCAGACGCCTTATCCATTAGGCTACGCAGTCTATGTTATACATCCCTATTTGACATCATACAGACTTTGCTATGCAACAATAGACATCAAAATTGTGAACCTGTCCGAATGAGGAAAGCTAGTCATTTTTAACAAGTACAAAGATACTCTTTCCTTCAATCTTGCGATGCAGATTCAGACACAATAATTCTCAGGCCTTGCAGTCTTAGATTATTAAAGTTGAACAACAATGTCCAAGCTTTTCAGAACAACAAGACCAATGCCTTATTTAGGGAAATTGCCAACATGTACGAATTAGCTGAGCTAATGAAATTAAACGACCCTATTTGACATCATACAGACTTTGCTGTATGAACCTGTGACGAATGAGGAAAGCTAGTGATTTTTAACAAGTACAAAGATACTCTTTCCTTCAATCTTGCGATGCAGATTCAGACACAATAATTCTCAGGCCTTGCAGTCTTCGATAATAAAAGTTGAATAACAATGTCCAAGCAACAAGACCAATGCTTTATTTTTGGAAATCGCAAAGATGTTCAAATCAGCTGAGCTCATGAAATTAAACAACCACGAAGGAACTCGAACCCACAATCTTTTGATACGAAGTCAGACGCCTTATCCATTTGGCCACTCAGTCTATATGATACATCCCTATTCGACATCATACAGACTTTGCTATGCAACAACAGACATCAAAGTTGTGAACCTGTCCGAATGAGGAAAGCTAGTGATTTTTAACAAGTACAAAGATACTCTTTCCTTCAATCTTGCGATGCAGATTCAGACACAATAATTCTCAGGCCTTGCAGTCTTGGATCATTAAAGTTTAACAACAATGTCCAAGATTTTCAAAGCAACAAGGCCAATGCCTTATTTAGGGAAATTGCAAACATGTACGAATTAGCTGAGCTAATGAAATTAAACGACCCTATTTGACATCATACAGACTTTGCTGTATGAACCTGCACGAATGAGGAAAGCTAGTGATTTTTAACAAGTACAAAGACACTCTTTCCTTCAATCTTGCGATGCCGATTCAGACACAATAATTCTCAGGCCTTGCAGTCTTAGATAATAAAAGTTGAATAACAATGTCCAAGCAACAAGAGCAATGCCATATTGTGGGAAATTGCAAAGATGTTCAAATCAGCAGAGCTCATGAAATTAATCAACCACGAAGGAACTCGAACCCACAATCTTTAGATACGAAGTCAGATGCCTTATCCATTAGGCCATGCAGTCTATGTGATACATCACTATTCGACCTCATACAGACTTTGCTATGCAACAACAGACATCAAAGTTGTGAACCTGTCCGAATGAGGAAAGCTAGTGATTTTTAACAAGTACAAAGATACTCTTTCCTTCAATCTTGCGATGCAGATTCAGACACAATAATTATCAGGCCTTGCCGTCTTCGATAATAAAAGTTGAATAACAATGTCCAAGCAACAAGACCAATGCCTTATTTTGGGAAATCGCAAAGATGTTCAAATCAGCTGAGCTTATGAAATTAAACAACCACGAAGGGACTCGAACACTCAATCTTCAGATTCGAAGTCAGACGCCTTATCCATTAGGCCACGCAGTCTATGTTATACATCCCTATTTGACATCATACAGACTTTGCTATGCAACAATAGACATTAAAATTGTGAACCTGTCCGAATGAGGAAAGCTAGTGATTTTTAACAAGTACAAAGATACTCTTTCCTTCAATCTTGCGATGCAGATTCAGACACAATAATTCTCAGGCCTTCCAGTCTTAGATTATTAAAGTTGAACAACAATGTCCAAGCTTTTCAAAGCAACAAGGCCAATGCCTTATTTAGGGAAATTGCAAACATGTACGAATTAGCTGAGCTAATGAAATTAAACGACCCTATTTGACATCATACAGACTTTGCTGTATGAACCTGCAAGACTGAGGAAAGCTAGTGATTTTTAACAAGTACAAAGACACTCTTTCCTTCAATCTTGCGATGCCGATTCAGACACAATAATTCTCAGGCCTTGCAGTCTTAGATAATAAAAGTTGAATAACAATGTCCAAGCAACAAGACCAATGCCTTATTTTGGGAAATCGCAAAGATGTTCAAATCAGCTGAGCTTATGAAATTAAACAACCACGAAGGGACTCGAAACCTCAATCTTCTGATTTAAAGTCAAACGCCTTATCCATTAGGCCACGCAGTCTATATTATACATACCCATTTTGACATTATACAGACTTTGCTATGCAACAATAGACATTAAAATTGTGAACCTGTACGAATGAGGAAAGCTCGTGATTTTTAACAAGTACAAAGATACTCTTTCCTTCAATCTTGCGATGCAGATTCAGACACAATAATTCTCAGGCCTTGCAGTCGTCGATAGTAAAAGTTGAATAACAATGTCCAAGCAACAAGACCAATGCTTTATTTTTGGAAATCGCAAAGATGTTCAAATCAGCTGAGCTCATGAAATTAAACAACCACGAAAGAACTCAAACCCACAATCTTTTGATACGAAGTCAGACGCCTTATCCATTTGGCCACTCAGTCTATATGATACATCCCTATTCGACATCATACAGACTTTGCTATGCAACAACAGACATCAAAGTTGTGAACCTGTCCGAATGAGGAAAGCTAGTGATTTTTAACAAGTACAAAGATACTCTTTCCTTCAATCTTGCGATGCAGATTCAGACACAATAATTCTCAGGCCTTGCAGTCTTGGATCATTAAAGTTTAACAACAATGTCCAAGATTTTCAAAGCAACAAGGCCAATGCCTTATTTAGGGAAATTGCAAACATGTTCAAATTAGCTGAGCTAACGCAATTAAAGAAATTAAACAACCACGAAGGAACTCGAACCCACAATCTTTTGATACGAAGTCAGACGCCTTATCCATTTGGCCACTCAGTCTATATGATACATCCCTATTCGACATCATACAGACTTTGCTATGCAACAACAGACATCAAAGTTGTGAACCTGTCCGAATGAGGAAAGCTAGTGATTTTTAACAAGTACAAAGATACTCTTTTCTTCAATCTTGCGATGCAGATTCAGAGACAAAAATTCTCAGGCCTTGCAGTCTTCGATAATAAAAGTTGAATAACAATGTCCAAGCAACAAGACCAATGCCTTATTTTGGGAAATCGCAAAGATGTTAAAATCAGCTGAGCTATTGAAATTAAACAACCACGAAGGGACTCGAAACCTCAATCTTCTGATTTAAAGTCAAACGCCTTATCCATTAGGCCACGCAGTCTATATTATACATACCCATTTTGACATTATACAGACTTTGCTATGCAACAATAGACATTAAAATTGTGAACCTGTACGAATGAGGAAAGCTCGTGATTTTTAACAAGTACAAAGATACTCTTTCCTTCAATCTTGCGATGCAGATTCAGACACAATAATTCTCAGGCCTTGCAGTCTTGGATCATTAAAGTTTAACAACAATGTCCAAGATTTTCAAAGCAACAAGGCCAATGCCTTATTTAGGGAAATTGCAAACATGTACGAATTAGCTGAGCTAATGAAATTAAACGACCCTATTTGACATCATACAGACTTTGCTGTATGAACCTGCACGAATGAGGAAAGCTAGTGATTTTTAACAAGTACAAAGACACTCTTTCCTTCAATCTTGCGATGCCGATTCAGACACAATAATTCTCAGGCCTTGCAGTCTTAGATAATAAAAGTTGAATAACAATGTCCAAGCAACAAGAGCAATGCCATATTTTGGGAAATTGCAAAGATGTTCAAATCAGCAGAGCTCATGAAATTAATCAACCACGAAGGAACTCGAACCCACAATCTTTAGATACAAAGTCAGACGCCTTATCCATTAGGCCACGCAGTCTATGTGATACATCCCTATTCGACCTCATACAGACTTTGCTATGCAACAACAGACATCAAAGTTGTGAACCTGTCCGAATGAGGAAAGCTAGTGATTTTTAACAAGTACAAAGATACTCTTTCCTTCAATCTTGCGATGCAGATTCAGACACAATAATTCTCAGGCCTTGCAGTCTTCGATAATAAAAGTTGAATAACAATGTCCAAGCAACAAGACCAATGCCTTATTTTGGGAAATCGCAAAGATGTTCAAATCAGCTGAGCTTATGAAATTAAACAACCACGAAGGGACTCGAAACCTCAATCTTCTGATTCGAAGTCAGACGCCTTATCCATTAGGCTACGCAGTCTATGATACATCCCTATTTGACATCATACAGACTTTGCTATGCAACAATAGACATTAAAATTGTGAACCT
>NW_027009890.1:0-38252 GCF_036934945.1 Oncorhynchus masou masou
CACATTCACATGCTCTCAGTCCCATGGGATTCAGCATGGCTGAGCCCCATGGTCAGCCACATTCACACATGCTCTCCAGTCCCATGGTCAGCCACATTCACACATGCTCTCAGCCCCATGGTCAGCCACATTCACACATGCTCTCAGTCCCATGGTCAGCCACATTCACACATGCTCTCAGTCCCATGGTGCATTCACACCTGCTCTCAGTCCCATGGTCAGCCACATTCACACATGCTCCAGTCCCATGGTCACACATGGCTCAGTCCCATGGTCAGCCACATTCACACATGCTCTCAGTCCCATGGTCAGCCACATTCACACATGCTCTCAGTAACATGGTCAGCCACATTCACACATGCTCTCAGTCCCATGGTCAGCCACATTCACACATGCTCTCAGTCCCATGGTCAGCCACATTCACACATGCTCTCAGTCCCATGGTCAGCCACATTCACACATGCTCTCAGTCCCATGGTCAGCCACATTCACACATGCTCTCAGTCCCATGGACAGCCACATTCACACATGCTCTCAGTCCCATGGTCAGCCACATTCACACATGCTCTCAGTCCCATGGTCAGCCACATTCACACATGCTCTCAGTCCCATGGTCAGCCACATTCACACATGCTCTCAGTCCCATGGTCAGACATGCTCTCAGTCCATGGCCACATTCACACATGCTCTCAGTCCCATGGTCAGCCACATTCACACATGCTCTCAGTCCCATGGTCAGCCACATTCACACATGCTCTCAGCCCCATGGTCAGCCACATTCACACATGCTCTCCAGTCCCATGGTCAGCCACATGCTCTCCAGCCCCATGGTCAGCCACATTCACACATGCTCTCAGCCCCATGGTCAGCCACATTCACACATGCTCTCAGTCCCATGGTCAGCCACATTCACACATGCTCAGTCCCATGGTCAGCCACATTCACACATGCTCTCAGTCCCATGGTCAGCCACATTCACACATGCTCTCAGCCCCATGGTCAGCCACATTCACACATGCTCTCAGTCCCATGGTCAGCCACATTCACACATGCTCTCAGTCCCATGGTCAGCCACATTCACACATGCTCTCCAGTCCCATGGTCAGCCACATTCACACAGTCCCATGGTCAGCCACATTCACACATGCTCTCAGTCCCATGGACAGCAGGCTGAGCCCCATGGTCAGCCACATTCACACATGCTCTCAGTCCCATGGACCATGAGTCCCATGGTCAGCCACATTCACACATGCTCTCCCAGTCCCATGGTCCCATGGTCAGCCACATTCACACATGCTCTCAGTCCCATGGTCAGCCACATTCACACATGCTCTCAGTCCCATGGTCAGCCACATTCACACATGCTCTCAGTCCCATGGTCAGCCACATTCACACATGCTCTCAGTCCCATGGACAGCGGGCTCAGTCCCATGGTCAGCCACATTCACACATGCTCTCAGTCCCATGGACAGCAGGCTGAGCCCCATGGTCAGCCACATTCACACATGCTCTCAGTCCACATGGACACAGGCTCAGTCCCATGGTCAGCCACATTCACACATGCTCTCAGTCCCATGGACAGCAGGCTCAGCCCCATGGTCAGCCACATTCACACATGCTCTCAGTCCCATGGACAGCAGGCTCCCATGGTCAGCCACATTCACACATGCTCTCAGTCCCATGGACAGCCTGAGCCCCCATGCTCTCAGTCCCATGGACAGCTGAGCCCCATGGTCAGCCACATTCACAGCATGCTCTCAGTCCCATGGACAGCAGGCTCAGTCCCATGGTCAGCCACATTCACACATGCTCTCAGTCCCATGGACAGCAGGCTGAGCCCCATGGTCAGCCACATTCACACATGCTCTCAGTCCCATGGACAGCAGGCTGAGCCCCATGGTCAGCCACATTCACACATGCTCTCAGTCCCATGGAGCCCCAGCAGCCACATTCACACATGGCATCAGTCCCATGGTCAGCCACATTCACACATGCTCTCAGTCCCATGGACAGCAGGCTGAGCCCCATGGTCAGCCACATTCACACATGCTCTCAGTCCCATGGACAGCAGGCTGAGCCCCATGGTCAGCCACATTCACACATGCTCTCAGTCCCATGGACAGCAGGCTGAGCCCCATGGTCAGCCACATTCACACATGCTCTCCGTCCCATGGACAGCGGGCTCAGTCCCATGGTCAGCCACATTCACACATGCTCTCAGTCCCATGGACAGCAGGCTGAGCCCCATGGTCAGCCACATTCACACATGCTCTCAGTCCCATGGACAGCGGGCTCAGTCCCATGGACAGCGGGCTCAGTCCCATGGACAGCGGGCTCAGTCCCATGGTCAGCCACATTCACACATGCTCTCAGTCCCATGGACAGCAGGCTGAGCCCCATGGTCAGCCACATTCACACATGCTCTCAGTCCCATGGACAGCGGGCTCAGTCCCATGGACAGCGGGCTCAGTCCCATGGACAGCCACATTTACACATGCTCTCAGTCCCATGGACAGCGGGCTCAGTCCCATGGACAGCGGGCTCAGTCCCATGGACAGCCACATTCACACATGCTCTCAGTCCCATGGACAGCGGGCTCAGTCCCATGGACAGCGGGCTCAGTCCCATGGACAGCCACATTCACACATGCTCTCAGTCCCATGGACAGCGAGCTCAGTCCCATGGACAGCGGGCTCCGTCCCATGGACAGCGGGCTCCGTCCCATGGACAGCGGGCTCCGTCCCATGGACAGCGGGCTCCGTCCCATGGACAGCGGGCTCAGTCCCATGGACAGCGGGCTCAGTCCCATGGACAGCGGGCTGAGTGGCTGGGCCTGTTGTTATGAAGTAAAGTGTTGCTTCCCAACTTGCACCCTGGCTATTTAGGTTAGACCTCAACAGTAGACAGAGTAGAGGGATACTGTTCACCCACGGTGATAATAGCAAATTCACTTGTTTCTGGATGTAACTCAGACAATCATATGTCTATGGAAAAAAATAAAACAAACCCTAAAGTAATGATCACAGTTATCTGGCAATGCGTTATTTCAGTGAATGATCTAAACTGGCAATATACAGTCACATCTGATCAACTTCACCTCTTTTTGCTTGTCTCCACCCCCCCTCCATCTTCCCCATTATATCCCCTGTGTATTTATACCTGTGTTCTCTGTTTGTCTGTTGCCAGTTCATCCTGTTTGTCAAGTCAACCCGGGGTTGTGTGTCTCAGCTCCTGCTTTTCCCAGTCTCGCTTTTTCTCGCCCTCCTGGTTTTGACTCTGAGCCCGCCTGCCTGACCACTCTGCCTGACCCTGACTCTGAGCCCGCCTGCCTGACCACTCTGCCTGACCCTGACTCTGAGCCCGCCTGCCTGACCACTCTGCCTGACCCTGACTCTGAGCCCACCTGCCTGACCACTCTGCCTGACCCTGACTCTGAGCCCGCCTGCCTGACCAATCTGCCTGACCCTGACCCTGAGCCCGCCTGCCTGACCACTCTGCCTGACCCTGACTCTGAGCCCGCCTGCCTGACCAATCTGCCTGACCCTGACCCTGAGCCCGCCTGCCTGACCCTGACCCTGAGCCTGCATACCGACCTGTACCTTTGCCCCATCTCTGGATTTACTGACCTCTGCCTGCCTCTTGCCAGACCTATTGCCGGACCATGTAAACAGCAGCACGGGACGCTGGGTAGAGAAGCTTACTGTACGTGATGCCTTGAGAGCGTAACCAACCACCACACTGTAAACAGCTCAGGCGCCCTGTACTGCACACACACCCTGCAGAGTGAGGATGTGTGGGTATGTGCACACTTGTCCAGAGGAATCCTCACTCTGCGGAGTGTGTGTGTGCAGTGCACAGAGCCTGAGCTGTTTACACTAATGTCTGTGTTGATAATACATATTACACACTGGATGGTAGTGTATAAACTGAATGCGTCTCAAATGGCATCCTATTCCCTATTTAGTGCACTACTTTTGACCAGGGCCCATAGGGCTGCAGGCTGTGTACCTGTCTGTGTGTTGGTAGAGATGCTTGTGGTGGAGGGGTGGACTGACCCAATGGAAAGACGAGTGCCCTCTTTAAACATGGGTTCACATCGCAATGTAAACAAGCCAACAGTGCAGAATGGCGGCAGCTGTACATTATACCTCATATCACGGCATAAAGCACCCTATTCCCTATATAGTGCACTACTTTTGACTAAGGACCATAGGGAATGTAGAGAATAGGGTGCCATTTGGAGCACAGACCTCATATTCGATCATATCACAGTGGTGCAGAAGCCTCGGTGTTCGTTCTACAGCCCTGAAGGAAGGAAATGAGGAGACAGAAGAAAACACCTCCTGCGCAGTGCAGACGGAGTGGCTCGGGCTTTACATGCAGCGCCGAAGGGCCCAGAGAGAAAGGAAAAGGGAGGGAAGGTATGGAGGGGGTCTCAAAGAGAGAGAGATAAGGGGGGGTCTCAAAAAGAGAGAGATAAGGGGGGTCTCAAAAGAGAGAGAGATAAGGGGGTCTCAAAAGAGAGAGAGATAAGGGGGGTCTCAAAAGAGAGAGAGATAAGGGGGGGGGTCTCAAAAGAGAGAGATAAGGGGGGTTCTCAAAAGAGAGAGAGAGAGATAAGGGGGAGGGGTCTCAAAAGAGAGAGAGATAAGGGGGGGGGTCTCAAAAGAGAGAGATAAGGGGGGTCTCAAAAGAGAGAGAGAAGGGGGGACTCAAAAGAGAGAGAGATAAGGGGGGTCTCAAAAGAGAGAGAGATAAGGGGGGTCTCAAAGAGAGAGAGATAGGGGGGTCTCAAAAGAGAGATAAGGGGGGGTCTCAAAAAGAGAGAGATAGGGGGTCTAAAAAGAGAGAGATAAGGGGGGGTCTCAAAGAGAGAGAGATAAGGGGGGACTCACCCGCTATCCGTGGCGAGAGAATCTCCCAGGGGCTGTGCTAGGCTGTCACCTAGGTTACCGCTGCCAGCTTCTTTTCTCCTTTGGTTCCTTTCCCCGCCACTCTCATTGTCCCCGCTGCCGGGGTAGACCTTCGCCAGTAGTGCCTGCCTGCTGCTGCTCCCCAAAGACACAGGCCCCCTGTCTGCTGCCTGTTCATACCCGTTCAGTGAGCCAACACGACCAGGCCTCTGGTTCTCTGCCGCTGGGATTTCACGGTGGCAGTCGGTCGTGGAGGCGACGTGGTGCTGTTTCTCGCAAGGTGCGGAGGCGGATGAAGTTGAAGAGGGGCAGGGGACGCTTGTCTTGGGCAATTTGTATCCGTGAGAAATGAGGAGGTCGTCCACGCTGTACATGGTGCTGTGTGTCTCTCTGTCTGGCTTGGCAGCAGGAGGGCGAAGGGGTTTCTGCTGTTCTTATGCTCAGTGCTGCTGGTGGGAGCTGGAGCAGAGCTGTTCAGTAGAGGCCATCACTATGGGGAGAAGAGAAACGGGGAACAAGGTAACGTTTAGCTTTTAGCATCTCATCTTCAGAAATACAGATACCCAGTGTTTGTACGGGGCACTAATGTAGGTCCTATACTGTAAATAAGGCGAGAACAAACAGGGAGAGTGAAACAGGAAGAAGATCACGTTCTGTCAGCGCTGTCCCAAAAGTGCACTACTATTGACCATCTACAGTATGTCCCAAATGGGATCCTATTCCCTACAGTATAAAGTGCACTACTATTGACCAGGGCTCAGGTCAAAAGCAGTGCCCTATAGAGGGAGCACGTTCCATTTTGGGATGCAACTTAAGTGATCATGTCTTCACAGTACGGTGTGTATAAAATGATCAACAGTATGTTGGCTGCTGGAGAAAAGGGAAACAGCACAGATCTGATGAAGCTCCCCTGGTCGGCAGCCGCAATAATACATGTGTTTACATGCAGATTTCACATTAGTCACACAGTACACAGAATGTTCCTGTGGGGCGACTTCACAGGATAAGAGAGGTCACTGGATACGTCCCAAATTGCACCCTAAGTGCACAACTTTTGACCAGAGCCCTACGGGACCTGGTTCAAAGTAGTGCACTATTTAGGGAAAGTAGTAGTGCACTAATAGGGTGCCATTTGGTTAGTAGACTTTGTATTTGTAGATGTTCCTGTTCTACAGCCCAGTTACAACGATCAAACTCACGGAAGTCAATAATTTTCTAAAAACACGGAATCTCTTCTAAAAATATATAATTAATTACGTGAAAATGTATTTCCCTAAATCCTATAAATGTATTTCCTGAAGCTAGGATAGCTGAGTTGCTTATAAAAACATCTGAAACCCTACCCTACTTCAAATAGTATCTTAAATGACCCCCCCCCAGTTGTAAATCGCTCTGCTAAATGACTAAAGTGTACAAATTCGTCTCAAACTTGCAACAGAAATAACTCGTACTGCCTTCCACTGCAGGATTCCCAGGCTATACTGTGGGTGTGGTTGTGTGTACTGTATCTGCATGTGTGGTGTTCGTGTGTTTCTCTCTCAACAGCCCAGCTTGCAAATACATTGCATTCGGAAAGTATTCAGACCCCTTGACTTTTTCCACATATTGTGACGTTACAACCTTATTCTAAAATTGATTAAATAGTTTTTTACCCTCATATATTTACACACAATACCCCATAATGACGACGCAAAAACAGGTTTTAAGAAATATAACATTTTCTAAGTATTCAGAACCCTTTACTCAGTACATTGAAGCCCCTTTGGCAGCGATTACAGCCTTGAGTCTTCTTGGGTATGAAGCTACAAGCTTGGCACACCTGTATTTGAGGAGTTTCTCCCATTCTTCTCTGCAGATCCTCTCAAGCTCTGTCAGGTTGGATGGGGAGCGTTGCTGCACAGCTATTTTCAGGTCTCTCCAGAGATGTTCGATCAGGTTCAAGTCCGGGCTCTGGCTGGGCCACTCGAGGACATTCAGAGACTTGTCCCGAAGCCACTCCTGCATTGTCTCGGCTGTGTGCTTCGGAATCTTGTCCTGTTGGAAGGTGAACCATCGCCCCAGTCTGAGGTCATGAGCGCTCTGGAGCAGGTTTTCATCAAGGACCTCTCTGTACTTTGCTCCATTCATATTTCCCTCGATCCTGACTAGTCTCCCAGTCCCTGCCGCTGAAAAACATCCCCACAGCATGATGCTGCCACCACCATGCTTCAACATAGGGATGGTGCCAGGTTTCCTTCAGACGTGACTCTTGGCATTCAGGCCAAAGAGTTCAATCTTGGTTTCATCAGACCAGAGAATCTTGTTCCTTGTGGTCTGAGAGTCCTTTTGGTGTCTTTTGGCAAACTCCAAGCGGGCTGTCATGTGCCTTTTACTGAGGAGTGGCTTCCGTCTGGCCACTCTACCATAAAGGCCAGACTGGTAGATTGCTGCAGAGATTAAATTCCTTCTGGAAGGTTCTCCCATCTCCACAGAGGAACTCTGGGGCACTGTCAGAGAGACCATGGGGTTCTTGGTCACCTCCCTGACCAAGGCCCTTCTCCCACGATTGCTCAGTTTGGCCGAGCGGCCAGCTCTAGAAAGAATCTTGGTGGTTCCTAACTACTAGGTCACTGTGTTCTTGGGGACCTTCAATGCTACAGGCATTTTGTGGTATCCTTCCCCAGATCTGTGCCTCGACACAACCCTGTCTTGGAGCTCTACGGTCAATTCCTTCGACCTCATGGCTTGGTAATTGCTCTGACATGCAAGGTCAACTGTGGGACCTTATATAGACAGGTGTCCAATCAATTGAATTTACCACAGGCGGACTCCAATTAAGTTGTAGAAACTTCTCACGGAATTATCAATGGAAACAGGATGCACCTGAGCTCAATTTCCAGTCTCATAGCAAAGGGTCTGAATACTTATGTAAATAAGGTATATCTGTTTTTATTTGTAATAACTTTGCAACAATTTGTAAAAACCTGTTTTCGCTTTGTCATTATGGGGTATTGTGATGTCATTATGGGGTATTGTGATGTCCTTATGGGGTATTGTGATGTCCTTATGGGGTATTGTGATGTCATTATGGGGTATTGTGATGTCATTATGGGGTATTGTGATGTCATTATGGGGTTATTGTGTGTAGATTGAAAGCTATAACGTAACAAAATGTGTAAAAAGAGAAGGGGTCTGAATACTTTCTGAATACACCGTATTAATTAGTGCCCATCACAGACTCAGCCTGCCTGGAGATGACAGAGGCAGGGCTTATAAAGCATCAATTCTGTGATCAAAGGCTTTGCACACATTAGCATGCTGATTATCAGGTTTGGACGTGATTAGTGGCTTGCCATTCAGTTTTCATGAAAAAGTCGGCATTCAATGGACAAATGTCGAGTCATAAGCAATATGAGTGCCTGGCCAGACTAATACTAAGTTAGAATACACTTTTAATCTAGCCCAAGTGGCGCAGCGGTCTAAGGCACTGCCTCTCAGTGCAAGAGGCATCACTACAGACTCTGGTTTGATTCCAGGCTGTATCACAACCGACCATAATTGGGAATCCCATAGGGCGGCGCACAATTGGCCCAAGCATCGTTAGGGTTTGGCCGGGGTAGGCTGTCATTGCAAAATAAGAATTTGTTCTTAACCCACTTACCTAGTTAAATAAAATATACAAACAAAAAGGGCTCTGGTGGAAGGTAAGTGCATTTGGGTGCCCTTTGGAACATCCTACTGTATGTAAACTCCTACTGTAAACTCCTTTCCGTTGACTCTCCAGGCAGATAGACTAGGTGTTTTAGGTACCCAGAGGATGAAGAAGAAGAAATAATTGCTCTGTGCGCTATGATTACTACTAACAACATTGATGCTAAATGTTGTTACTGATGTAATTATGTTATTGTTACACAGGTTCAAGTGCAATTTCAAAGGGGTAGTTCCCCTAAATTACAAAATTACATGTTGGTTTAAGATAGCATTTGGGAGACAGGCGCCAGGTAAACAAAACCAAAGCATTGATTGCTGTCTTACCTGGTCCATAGACTGCTTATAGGTCAAGGAAACCATGTTATTGTGTAATTTGGGTGGACTATCCCTTTAAACAGATCAGTGGCCTTGTGGTTAGTGTGTTTGCCCTGAGATTGGAAAGTTGATAGTTTGATCCCTGGCCGAGTCCTACCAAAGACTGTAAAAATGGGACCCCGATGCTTCTCTGCTTGGCACTCAGCATTGAGGAGATTGATTGAGGGTTAGGCCCTGCGATGGACTAATGTCCTGTCCAGTGGGTGGACTTGTACGTCAAGCTAATGACCATGGATGCAAGGCCTGACCATCTATGATATCAAAATGACAGTGTTTATTTACATTTACTTTGTTTACAAACACAGGAGTAAAAAAAAATTATGTTTTGGGTTCTGATGGGGTACGACAGTTAGACTAAGTTCATTTATAAGCTATATTCTACATGAATCCATGGGTACATATAATTTATTTACAGGTCAACAAATTAATGTAGCAAATGCAGATTACCCCGTTTAAGTGTTACCAAGAATTGAATAACTAAGATTCCTTTAACAGAATAAGGCCCCTTTAAAACGACGACAATAAGACATTATATAGACATTACAGAGAGAGAGAGGCCGTGTTTGGGAGAATCAAAAACCATGATGTACAATGGGTAAATTGTGACTGACTCTACAAATAACAATGAGTAGTTATTTATGATGTGTCAAGTCTCCTCCTTAACCAGGCCAACACAGGACCAGGTTACTGTCACTCTCTCACTGTGTCCCTCAACCCGTTCACCCTTTACCTTCCAACCTTGTACTAAACACACCTGATTTTTTTTATTTTTTATTTACCTTTATTTAACTTGGCAAGTCAGTTAAGAACACTTTCTTATTTTCAATGACGGCCAAGGAACAGTGGGTTAACTGCCTGTTCAGGGGCAGAACAACAGATTTGTACCTTGTCAGCTCGGGGGTTTGAACTTGCAACCTTCTGGTTACTAGTCCAACGCTCTAACCACCGGGCTACCCTGCCGATTCAACTAATATGGTTTGGTGATGACTTGTATCAGGTATGTTAGTGCAAGACTGGAACAAAAAAACAACCCTCCCTGAATGAGTGTCCACAGAAATGGCTTGAGGAACACCTGTTCTAATACAAGATCAACACTGCAATGCAAGCCCATTAAAGGGACAATCTGGGATTCAAACAAAAACAAAATGGAAACCCTGCCGCTTGAGGGATGAGGCTGACAAAAAATGCAACCCCTCTCAAATTCATAAAGAATCGATGGCTATATATCATTCATTTAAAAGTCCAAAACAGGATGTATAAATCCCAGATGTCTCCTTTAATCTGCTTGTTCAAAACAGCTGTCCCTTTGCCATAAAACTAGCTGACACATACAGCACATCGTTCATTCGCTTACACAAATGCACACAATTTCAAATTCAATGTAGTTGGGTAGTCAGTAACAGCTGTCCATGGAAACTTTAGCACTTTCAGTAGGACATCAACACAAAGGCTAATGGGCCCTGGTCAAAAGTAGTGTACTATACAGGCTCTGGTCAAAAGTAGTGTACTTGAGGGACACTATTCCCCCAGGAAATATGGTGCTATTTGGGACGCGGATAAAGTCTAGTTGCTCGTTATAAACAAGTCAAGTAAATGGCATAGTTTGTGGGGCGAAAGGGTAGTCAGGGTTCGGTAGTTCTACTATTGCCATGTGTGTTTAATGTTTGATAATATAGTCATAATATGGAGAAACATTTAACCTTGAAATGTTGTGGTAAGCCAATGGGGGGCCGGTTCCTGATTGTAGGTCTTACAATTATGTGAATAAATCTGTGCATGCATCCCAAATAGCACACTATTCCCCATATAGTGCACTACTTTTAACCACTATGAGCCCTGGTCGAAAGTAGTGCACTGTAAAGAGAATAATGATACTTCACATAAATATCCATCCACATCATTTCACACTTTCTTAATTTCTATTTATATTCCAGCATATTCTCTTGACCTCAATTTGACCTTCGGACATTAAACATCATTTAAAAACCTTGTATATATCACAAATGGCACCGCACTCCCTATTATAGTGCACTACATTCGACCAGAGCCCATAGAGGGCTATATAGTAGAAAGGCATTTGTCACTCCCCTTATGAGTCCTCAGTAAACACCCAAAGGTGGCACTTGAGATAGTAACATTGAGTAAATAACATCTTAAAATAATCTCTAATGTCTAGAATATTTTCTAGAACCTCTCAAGTCTAGAATAACGTGTAGAACTTTTAACATCTAGAACTAAGCAATATGGCACGAGGGGGTGTGGCGAATGGCCAATATGCCATGACTGCTCTCAGGCACAACGCAACGCGCCCTTAGCCGTAGTATATTGAACATATACCACAAACCCACGAGATACCTTATTGCTATTATAAACTGATTAGCAACGTAATTAGAGCAGTAAAAATACATGTTACGGTCATGTTACCCTCATACGGTCTGATATACCACGGCTGTCAACCAATCAGCATTCAGGGCTCGAACCACCCAGTTTATAATAACGTTTAGAACCTCTAACGCCTAGAATAACCCATAGCCCCTTTGATGACTCCAGGCTCCTTGTGTGTTGTGTCAAACAGTTGAAGCACCTGCTGCCTGCCTCTCTACAATAACCTACAAAATATTTCCTTAAGGGTTTCATTTCGAAACTAGCACACCATGCAGGAGCATTGTAGAGGTCTGAATATAGGTAACCTAAGCTTTGTCCGAGCATAGAATAGTCCATAGGGGCAGAACTCCCTTCTCCTGTTCCAGTAGTGAGGCAGCTTGATGTACAAGCACACCCCTCGGACAGAATGCTAGTGAATATGGCAACTAAAATTGACACAGTAGATGAAAAGCACGTGCTCTATGACTCTCTCTGTTGCCATGGTGAAGAAAACCCGTAGACCAAACAAACTGTACAGACAGAAAAATAGTTTGGAGAAGATGAAGAAGGTGGCTACTGAAACCATTCAGCGTCGGTATCTGAAATGGCACCCTATCCCCTATATAGTGTATCACTTTTGACTAGGGCCAATATGGTTCATCTTTGAGCAAGGTCACCACCAGTGGAAACCATAGAAGAAGCACTTGGGCACATGTGTCTCCAGGTTGTATCCAAAATGGCACCCTATTCCCACAGGGCTCTGGTCAAATGTAGAGCACTATATAGGGAATGGGGTGTCATTTGGAATGCGCACATGTGCCTCCTTGTAGGCTCCAGCAGCAACTGCAATGACAAACAGTCACACACCGACTAATACCCTGACTGATTCAACGCATGCAAGGAAAAATGGCAATGCTGAGGTTGTTGAAACCACATCAGAGATTCTGTCTGCTGTTGATCTGGCTCACACCTCTTCCTACCCTCTTCTCCCCTCATCTCCCCTAATTTCCCCTCCCTCCCTTCCTCTCCCACCCCTCCTCTCTTCTCCCTCCCTTTCTTCTCCCTCTCTTCTCCCTCCCTCCCTATCCCCCTCCATCCTCCCCATCCTTCCCTCCCTTCCCCTCTACCCCCTCCCTTCATTTCCCTCCCCCTCCCCTCCCCTCCCCTCCCCTCTCTCCCTCCCCTGAGTAGTCAGGTAGTAAGTAGTGCACTGTGACACCGTGCAGCAACACCGTGCAGAAAAACCATGCAACCAACACCAGCCTGCATCCCTAATGACACCTTTTCCCAATATAGTACACTTCTTTTGACCAATGCAAATCGGAACGCAGCCTTTGCAACACCATGCAGCCTACCTCTGTGCTAATGATGGATATCTAGAATGCCATTGCAGACCTGAAAGTAAGACAGACACTTTATCCTATGTTGTTTTTAAATGTCCTGTATTTCGGACCTATGACCTAGTGTCTGAACTTTGACCCATGACTTAAGCTAGTGTCTGAACTTTGACCCATGACTTAGGCTAGTGTCTGAACTTTGCTATCTAAGTTGAACCATAAGTTGAATACCACGTTTGGACCTTGTCCTGGATATATATAAAAACAAATAGCATATGCATTACGCTTATTTTCATATATGATTCAACCTGCCTCTATAAAGGCATAACCGTCTGAAACAGAGAAGCCGCCACTGCCTATCAATAACTGATTATTCCTGTTACTATGTAGACTAGATAGATACATTATGGTTAGCTATAGAGCCTTGCTATACTGCAGTGTTAGATGGTACAGCCTACATATAATTGACTGATAAGAATGATTTCTCAAGTCAGCTTTGCACTCCCATACAATACAAAACATTGCTTTACGCAGCAGGCTAGGTTACTGCAGGTATATACTAGCGCCTATGAAAAAAAAGGTATATACGCGCACACACACTAAGTTAAAAATGTAGTGAACGGTAGTGCATTAACAACGGTCGTTAGCCAAATTATAACCCCATTGCAATTTTACACGTCTCCCTAAAAATACACCCCACCATGTCATCAAATGCATATTCACATCGCGCCATCAATCGCTGTTTAACGTTGATCAATCGAAGCCTGACCATGTTCCGTGTGTGCAAGTTTAAAGCGCCGTTAATTATAAGGTTTGCAGATGCGTCTTAGCTGACTGTGTGTGTTTACCAAGACCCACACAGCCACCCTGCGCTACCGTGTACGTGAAGCAAAAATAGACAGCCCCTCCCCCTGAAAAATTATATCTGCATGGCAAAGCATTATCAGAGTATAAAAAAATGCATAAATATTTGCGAGATCATTATAAACGCGAAATGACAGAGATACGCATCCTACCTGGAAGATGCCTGGCGCGGCCGTTGCAGTTCCCCTGCGCCCAGCTTCAGTCGCTAAGAGAACTGCACAGCCCTTCTGCTGAGCATGCCTATTACGATGAGGAAGGAAAGACGCGCTGCCTGGACGCAGTGGAGTTTCCACCACCAGCTCACCAGCCTGTGCTGTGCTGTGCGTTCGTCGTTCCTTTAAAAGGGATTTCAAAATGGTTTCTTCCAAACTGTGTAATAAGTTTTTTTTTTTTTTTCTTGACAGAGGCGTCAATAAATGTTTTCCATATTATTGATTGTGTTTCAATGGAAGCATGTATCCATACATACCATTATGCCAGAAATATCTGTCCCTGAATACATTCATATATATACGTGAGTATTCATGGGTGTACACGTACTACACACACACACCGCACACGATGATTATATTCCGTCATTAAAACCATAATTCCCCTCAATGTACAAGACAGTGTAATACGTGTGTAATTACTCTATAATACCTGAAAGCAGCTCATCCGTTCCACAATACATCTTATATACCCTTAGACTTGGTTGGACAAGGTGAGACCCTCATACAAAGAACCACATGAGGCCACGTGTTGCCGATGTAGCATAGCATCTGCACTCCGTCTTCTTTCTGTGTTCTTATTTTATTCACATCCCCTTTGGACAGACACCACACATACAGTGACAGAGCGACCACTCTGAATACCTCATCAGAATCAGTTTTCTCCCTGCTTTAGTAGGCAGGTATGCTCATTCTCTCCCTGCTTTAGTAGGCAGGTATGCTCATTATCTCCCTACTTTAGTAGGCAGGTATGCTCATTCTCTCCCTGCTTTAGTAGGCAGGTATGCTCATTCTCTCCCTGCTTTAGTAGGCAGGTATGCTCATTCCCTCCCTGCTTTAGTAGGCAGGTATGCTCATTCTCTCCCTGCTTTAGTAGGCAGGTATGCTCATTCTCTCCCTGCTTTAGTAGGCAGGTATGCTCATTCTCTCCCTGCTTTAGTAGGCAGGTATGCTAATTCTCTCCTGCTTTAGTAGGCAGGTATGCTCATTATCTCCCTGCTTTAGTAGGAAGGTATGCTCATTCACTCCCTGCTTTAGTAGGCAGGTATGCTCATTCCTCCTGCTTTAGTAGGCAGGTATGCTCATTCTCTCCCTGCTTTAGTAGGCAGGTATGCTCATTCCCTCCCTGCTTTAGTAGGCAGGTATGCTCATTCTCTCCCTGCTTTAGTAGGCAGGTATGCTCATTCTCTCCTGCTTTAGTAGGCAGGTATGCTCATTCTCTCCCTGCTTTAGTAGGCAGGTATGCTCATTCTCTCCCTGCTTTAGTAGGCAGGTATGCTCATTCTCTCCCTGCTTTAGTAGGCAGGTATGCTCATTCCTCCCTGCTTTAGTAGGCAGGTATGCTCATTCTCTCCCTGCTTTAGTAGGCAGGTATGCTCATTCCCTCCCTGCTTTAGTAGGCAGGTATGCTCATTCTCTCCCTGCTTTAGTAGGCAGGTATGCTCATTTCCTCCTGCTTTAGTAGGCAGGTATGCTCATTCTCTCCCTGCTTTAGTAGGCAGGTATGCTCATTCTCTCCCTGCTTTAGTAGGCAGGTATGCTCATTCCCCTCCCTGCTTTAGTAGGCAGGTATGCTCATTCTCTCCCTGCTTTAGTAGGCAGGTATGCTCATTCTCTCCCTGCTTTAGTAGGCAGGTATGCTCATTCTCTCCTGCTTTAGTAGGCAGGTATGCTCATTCTCTCCCTGCTTTAGTAGGCAGGTATGCTCATTCCTCCCTGCTTTAGTAGGCAGGTATGCTCATTCTCTCCCTGCTTTAGTAGGCAGGTATGCTCATTCCCTCCTGCTTTAGTAGGCAGGTATGCTCATTCTCTCCTGCTTTAGTAGGCAGGTATGCTCATTCCCTCCCTGCTTTAGTAGGCAGGTATGCTCATTCACTCCCTGCTTTAGTAGGCAGGTATGCTCATTCCCTCCCTGCTTTAGTAGGCAGGTATGCTCATTCCCTCCCTGCTTTAGTAGGCAGGTATGCTCATTCTCTCCCTGCTTTAGTAGGCAGGTATGCTCATTCTCTCCCTGCTTTAGTAGGCAGGTATGCTCATTCTCTCCCTGCTTTAGTAGGCAGGTATGCTCATTCTCTCCCTGCTTTAGTAGGCAGGTATGCTCATTCCCTCCCTGCTTTAGTAGGCAGGTATGCTCATTTTCTCCCTGCTTTAGTAGGCAGGTATGCTCATTCTCTCCCTGCTTTAGTAGGCAGGTATGCTCATTCTCTCCCTGCTTTAGTAGGCAGGTATGCTCATTCTCTCCCTGCTTTAGTAGGCAGGTATGCTCATTCCCTCCCTGCTTTAGTAGGCAGGTATGCTCATTCCCTTCCTGCTTTAGTAGGCAGGTATGCTCATTCTCCCCCTGCTTTAGTAGGCAGGTATGCTCATTCTCTCCCTGCTCTGACATCACTGTACTAGTTTATGTTCTCCTCCCTCTGCTATTCACTGTAGGTCTATGCTGTCATAGGGGGCATCCCACATAGCACCTTATTCCCTACACAATGCACACATTTTGAACAGGGCCCTAATTCCCTATATAATGCACTACTTTTGATTACCTGGACAAAATAATTGTAGAAAAGGCAATAGGGTTCCATTTGGGATGCCACCTCTGTTTCTCTCTGCCATCAGAACATGAGCTCCTTTAACACGTGGTCTGTAACACATTTCTCGGTGAGGATGTGGTGGTCACGGCATCCCGCGGGCTCCCTTTAAGCGCAGCATGTTACAGCTGGCACGGGAAGCAAGGCCTGAGCAAGAGTTCATTTAATTAACCAAACTGTCTTGGCACTGGATGGGACAGGGACACACTCACTGACGAGTCATCACCGTTAGCAAGGCACCACCAAGGGCGAGTTTCAGCGACTGCCATACAGCTCAAACTTAACCCTGAGGAAACATGCTGCTGTGCAACATGCTGCTGTGCTGCTGTGCTGCATGCTGCTGTGCTGCTGTGCTGCTGTGCTGCTGTGCTACATGCTGCTGTGCTGCTGTGCTGCTGTGCTGCTGTGCTACATGCTGCCATGCTGCTGTGCTGCTGTGCTGCATGCTGCTGTGCTGCTGTGCTGCTGTGCTGCTGTGCTGCATGCTGCTGTGCTGCTGTTCTACATGCTGCTATGCTGCTGTGCTGCTGTGCCGCTGTGCTGCTGTGCTACATGCTGCTGTGCTGCTGTGCTGCATGCTGCTGTGCTGCTGTGCTACATGCTGCTATGTTGCTGTGCTGCTGTGCTGCTGTGCTACATGCTGCTATGTTGCTGTGCTGCTGTGCTGCTGTGCTGCTGTGCTGCTGTGCTGCTGTGCTGCTGTGCTACATGCTGCTGTGCTGCTGTGCTACATGCTGCTGTGCTGCTGTGCTGCTGTTCTACATGCTGCTGTGCTACATGCTGCTGTGCTGCTGTGCTACACGCTGCTGTGCTGCTGTGCTGCTGTGCTGCATGCTGCTGTGCTGCTGTGCTGCATGCTGCTGTGCTGCTGTGCTGCTATGCTGCTGTGCTACAAGCTGCTATGCTGCTGTGCTGCTGTGCTACATGCTGCTGTGCTGCTGTGCTGCATGCTGCTGTGCTGCTGCATGCTGCAGTGCTGCTGTGCTGCTGTGCTGCTGTGCTGCTGTGCTGCTGTGCTACATGCTGCTATGCTGCTGTGCTACATGCTGCTATGCTGCTGTGCTGCTGTGCTACATGCTGCTGTGCTGCTGTGCTGCTGTGCTGCTGTGCTACTGTGCTGCTGTGCTGCTGTGCTACATGCTGCTATGCTGCTGTGCTGCTGTGCTGCTGTGCTGCTGTGCTACATGCTGCTGTGCTGCTGTGCTGCTGCATGTTGCTGCATGCTGCTGTGCTGCTGTGCTACATGCTGCTATGCTGCTGTGCTGCTGTGCTACATGCTGCTATGCTGCTGTGCTGCTGTGCTGCTGTGCTGCTGTGCTGCTGTGCTACATGCTGCTGTGCTGCTGTGCTACATGCTGCTGTGCTGCTGGGCTACATGCTGCTGTGCTGCTGTGCTGCTGTGCTACATTCTGCATGCTGCTGTGCTGCTGCATGCTGCTATGCTGCTGTGCTGCTGTGCTACATGCTGCATGCTGCTGTGCTGCTGTGCTACATGCTGCTGTGCTGCTGTGCTGCTGTGCTGCTGCATGCTGCTGTGCTGCTGTGCTGCTGTGCTGCTGTGCTGCTGTGCTACATGCTGCTATGCTGCTGTGCTGCTGTGCTGCTGTGCTGCTGTGCTACATGCTGCTGTGCTGCTGTGCTACATGCTGCTGTTCTGCATGCTGCTGTGCTGCTGTGCTACATGCTGCTGTTCTGCATGCTGCTGTGCTGCTGTGCTACATGCTGCTGTGCTGCTGTGCTACATGCTGCTGTTCTGCTATGCTGCTGTGCTGCTGTGCTACATGCTGCATGCTGCTGTGCTACATGCTGCTGTGCTGCTGTGCTACATGCTGCTGTTCTGCTATGCTGCTGTGCTGCTGTGCTACATGCTGCTGTGCTGCTGTGTTGCATGCTCTGTGGGAAACTGTGCTCTGATAGTTCATTTGGGTTTTTAATGAATGCTCACTGTACTGTAGAGAGGGTCTAGTAGTCTCTTCTCTTACTGGGGAGAGGGTCTAGTAGTCTCTTCTCTTACTGGGGAGAGGGTCTAGTAGTCTTTTCTCATACTGTAGAGAGGGTCTAGTAGTATCTTCTCTTACTGAAGAGAGGGTCTGGTAGTCTCTTCTCTTACTGGGGAGAGGGTCTGGTAGTCTCTTCTCTTCTCTTACTGTAGAGAGGGTCTAGTAGTATCTTCTCTTACTGTAGAGAGGGTCTGGTAGTCTCTTCTCTTACTGTAGAGAGGGTCTAGTAGTATCTTCTCTTACTGTAGAGAGGGTCTAGTAGTATCTTCTCTTACTGTAGAGAGGGTCTAGTAGTATCTTCTCTTACTGTAGAGAGGGTCTAGTAGTATCTTCTCTTACTGAAGAGAGGGTCTGGTAGTCTCTTCTCTTCTCTTACTGTAGAGAGGGTCTATTAGTATATTCTCTTAATGTAGAGAGGGTCTCGTAGTCTCTTCTCTTACTGAAGAGAGGGTCTGGTAGTCTCTTCTCTTAATGTAGAGAGGGTCTAGTAGTCTCTTGTCTTCTCTTACTATAGAGAGGGTCTATTAGTATATTCTCTTAATGTAGAGAGGGTCTCGTAGTCTCTTCTCTTACTGTAAAGAGGGTCTAGTAGTCTCTTCTCTTACTGTAGAGAGGGTCTGGTAGTCTATTAATATACTGTAGAGAGGGTCTAGTAGTGTCTTCTCTTCTCTTAATGTAGAGAGGGTCTAGTAGTCTCTTCTCTTACTGTAGAGAGGGTCTAGTAGTATCTTCTCTTACTGTAGAGAGGGTCTAGTAGTATCTTCTCTTCTCTTACTGAAGAGAGGGTCTGGTAGTATCTTCTCTTACTGTAGAGAGGGTCTAGTAGTATCTTCTCTTACTGAAGAGAGGGTCTGGTAGTCTCTTCTCTTCTCTTACTGTAGAGAGGGTCTAGTAGTATCTTCTCTTACTGTAGAGAGGGTCTAGTAGTATCTTCTCTTACTGAAGAGAGGGTCTGGTAGTCTCTTCTCTTCTCTTACTGTAGAGAGGGTCTAGTAGTCTCTTGTCTTCTCTTACTATAGAGAGGGTCTATTAGTATATTCTCTTACTGTAGAGAGGGTCTCGTAGTCTCTTCTCTTACTGTAGAGAGGGTCTAGTAGTGTCTTCTCTTCTCTTAATGTAGAGAGGGTCTAGTAGTTTCTTCTCTTAATGTAGAGAGGGTCTAGTAGTCTATTAATATACTGTAGAGGGGGTCTATCAGTCTCTTCTCTTAATGTAGAGAGGGTCTAGTAGTCTTTTCTCTTACTGTAGAGAGGGTCTGGTAGTCTCTTTTCTTACTGTAGATAGGGTCTAGTAGTCTCTTCTCTTACTCTAGAGAGGGTCTGGTAGTCTCCTCTCTTACTGTGGAGAGTTTCTGGTAGTCTCTTCTCTTACTGTAGATAGGGTATGGTAGTCTCTTCTCTTACTATAGAGAGGGTATAGTAATCTTCTCGTACTGTATACAGGGTCTGGTAGTCTCTTCTCTTACTGTATAGAGGGTCTAGTAGTCTCTTCATTTACTGTAGAGAGGGTCTAGTAGTCTTCTATTTCTGTTGACAGGGTCTGGTAGTCTCTTCTCCTACTGTAGAGAGGGTTGAGTAGTCTCTTCTTTTACTGTACAGAGGGTCTAGTAGTCTCTTCTATTACTGGGGAGGGGGTCTGGTAGTCTCTTCTCTTACTGTAGAGAGGGTCTGGTAGTCTCTTACTGTAGAGAGGGTCTAGTAGTCTATTCTCTTACTGTAGAGAGGGTCTAGTAGTCTCTTATCTTACTGTAGAGAGGGTCTTAGTAGTCTCTTCTCTTACTGTAGAGAGGGTCTAGTAGTCTATTAATATACTGTAGAGAGGGTCTAGTAGTCTCTTATCTTACTGTAGAGAGGGTCTAGTAGTCTATTCTATTCTCTTACTGTAGAGAGGGTCTAGTAGTCTCTTCTCTTACTGTAGAGAGGGTCTAGTAGTCTCTTCTCTTAATGTAGAGAGGGTCTAGTAGTCTCTTCTCTTACTGTAGAGAGGGTCTAGTAGTCTCTTCTCTTAATGTAGAGAGGGTCTGGTAGTCTCTTCTCTTAATGTAGAGAGGGTCTAATAGTCTCTTCTCTTACTGTAGAGAGGGTCTAGTAGTCTCTTCTCTTACTGTAGAGAGGGTCTAGTAGTCTCTTCTCTTACTGTAGAGAGGGTCTAGTAGTCTCTTATCTTACTGTAGAGAGGGTCTGGTAGTCTCTTCTCTTACTGTAGAGGGTCTAGTAGTCTCTTCTCTTACTGTAGAGAGGGTCTAGTAGTCTCTTCTCTTACTGGGGAGAGGGTCTAGTAGTCTCTTTTCTTACTGTAGAGATGGTCTAGTAGTCTCTTCTCTTACTGTAGAGAGGGTCTAGTAGTCTCTTCTCTTACTGTAGAGAGGGTCTGGTAGTCTCTTCTCTTACTGTAGAGATGGTCTAGTAGTCTCTTCTGTAGAGAGGGTCTAGTAGTCTCTTCTGTAGAGAGGGTCTAGTAGTCTCTTCTCTTACTGTAGAGAGGGTCTGGTAGTCTCTTCTCTTACTGTAGAGATGGTCTAGTAGTCTCTTCTGTAGAGAGGGTCTAGTAGTCTCTTCTGTAGAGAGGGTCTAGTAGTCTCTTCTCTTACTGTAGAGGGTCTAGTAGTCTCTTCTCTTACTGTAGAGAGGGTCTGGTAGTCTCTTCTCTTACTGTAGAGAGGGTCTGGTAGTCTCTTCTCCTACTGTAGAGAGGGTCTGGTAGTCTCTTCTCTTACTGTAGAGAGGGTCTGGTAGTCTCTTCTCTTACTGTAGAGAGAGTCTTAGTAGTCTCTTCTCTTACTGTAGAGATGGTCTAGTAGTCTCTTCTGTAGAGCGGGTCTAGTAGTCTCTTCTCTTACTGTAGAGGGTCTAGTAGTCTCTTCTCCTACTGTCGAGAGGGTCTAGTAGTCTCTTATCTTACTGTAGAGATGGTCTAGTAGTCTCTTACTGTAGAGAGGGTCTAGTAGTCTCTTCTCTTACTTAAGAGAGGGTCTGGTAGTATCTTACTGTAGAGAGGGTCTGGTAGTCTCTTATATTACTGTTGAGAGGGCCTAGTAGTCTTCTCTTACTGTATAGAGGTTCTAGTAGTCTTCTCTTAATGTATAGAGGGTCTGATAGTCTCTTCTCTTACTTTATAGAGGGTCTGGTAGTATCTTACTGTAGAGAGGGTCTGGTAGTCTCTTACTGTAGAGAGGGTCTAGTAGTCTCTTCTCTTACTCTAGAGAGGGTCTAGTAGTCTCTTCTCTTACTGTAGAGAGGGTCTGGTAGTCTATTAATATACTGTAGAGAGGGTCTAGTAGTGTCTTCTCTTCTCTTAATGTAGAGAGGGTCTAGTAGTCTCTTCTCTTACTGTAGAGAGGGTCTAGTAGTATCTTCTCTTACTGTAGAGAGGGTCTAGTAGTATCTTCTCTTCTCTTACTGAAGAGAGGGTCTGGTAGTATCTTCTCTTACTGTAGAGAGGGTCTAGTAGTATCTTCTCTTACTGAAGAGAGGGTCTGGTAGTCTCTTCTCTTCTCTTACTGTAGAGAGGGTCTAGTAGTATCTTCTCTTACTGTAGAGAGGGTCTAGTAGTATCTTCTCTTACTGAAGAGAGGGTCTGGTAGTCTCTTCTCTTCTCTTACTGTAGAGAGGGTCTAGTAGTCTCTTGTCTTCTCTTACTATTGAGAGGGTCTATTAGTATATTCTCTTACTGTAGAGAGGGTCTCGTAGTCTCTTCTCTTACTGTAGAGAGGGTCTAGTAGTGTCTTCTCTTCTCTTAATGTAGAGAGGGTCTAGTAGTTTCTTCTCTTAATGTAGAGAGGGTCTAGTAGTCTATTAATATACTGTAGAGGGGGTCTATCAGTCTCTTCTCTTAATGTAGAGAGGGTCTAGTAGTCTTTTCTCTTACTGTAGAGAGGGTCTGGTAGTCTCTTTTCTTACTGTAGATAGGGTCTAGTAGTCTCTTCTCTTACTCTAGAGAGGGTCTGGTAGTCTCCTCTCTTACTGTGGAGAGTTTCTGGTAGTCTCTTCTCTTACTGTAGATAGGGTATGGTAGTCTCTTCTCTTACTATAGAGAGGGTATAGTAATCTTCTCGTACTGTATACAGGGTCTGGTAGTCTCTTCTCTTACTGTATAGAGGGTCTAGTAGTCTCTTCATTTACTGTAGAGAGGGTCTAGTAGTCTTCTATTTCTGTTGACAGGGTCTGGTAGTCTCTTCTCCTACTGTAGAGAGGGTTGAGTAGTCTCTTCTTTTACTGTACAGAGGGTCTAGTAGTCTCTTCTATTACTGGGGAGGGGGTCTGGTAGTCTCTTCTCTTACTGTAGAGAGGGTCTGGTAGTCTCTTACTGTAGAGAGGGTCTAGTAGTCTATTCTCTTACTGTAGAGAGGGTCTAGTAGTCTCTTATCTTACTGTAGAGAGGGTCTTAGTAGTCTCTTCTCTTACTGTAGAGAGGGTCTAGTAGTCTATTAATATACTGTAGAGAGGGTCTAGTAGTCTCTTATCTTACTGTAGAGAGGGTCTAGTAGTCTATTCTATTCTCTTACTGTAGAGAGGGTCTAGTAGTCTCTTCTCTTACTGTAGAGAGGGTCTAGTAGTCTCTTCTCTTAATGTAGAGAGGGTCTAGTAGTCTCTTCTCTTACTGTAGAGAGGGTCTAGTAGTCTCTTCTCTTAATGTAGAGAGGGTCTGGTAGTCTCTTCTCTTAATGTAGAGAGGGTCTAATAGTCTCTTCTCTTACTGTAGAGAGGGTCTAGTAGTCTCTTCTCTTACTGTAGAGAGGGTCTAGTAGTCTCTTCTCTTACTGTAGAGAGGGTCTAGTAGTCTCTTATCTTACTGTAGAGAGGGTCTGGTAGTCTCTTCTCTTACTGTAGAGGGTCTAGTAGTCTCTTCTCTTACTGTAGAGAGGGTCTAGTAGTCTCTTCTCTTACTGGGGAGAGGGTCTAGTAGTCTCTTTTCTTACTGTAGAGATGGTCTAGTAGTCTCTTCTCTTACTGTAGAGAGGGTCTAGTAGTCTCTTCTCTTACTGTAGAGAGGGTCTGGTAGTCTCTTCTCTTACTGTAGAGATGGTCTAGTAGTCTCTTCTGTAGAGAGGGTCTAGTAGTCTCTTCTGTAGAGAGGGTCTAGTAGTCTCTTCTCTTACTGTAGAGAGGGTCTGGTAGTCTCTTCTCTTACTGTAGAGATGGTCTAGTAGTCTCTTCTGTAGAGAGGGTCTAGTAGTCTCTTCTGTAGAGAGGGTCTAGTAGTCTCTTCTCTTACTGTAGAGGGTCTAGTAGTCTCTTCTCTTACTGTAGAGAGGGTCTGGTAGTCTCTTCTCTTACTGTAGAGAGGGTCTGGTAGTCTCTTCTCCTACTGTAGAGAGGGTCTGGTAGTCTCTTCTCTTACTGTAGAGAGGGTCTGGTAGTCTCTTCTCTTACTGTAGAGAGAGTCTTAGTAGTCTCTTCTCTTACTGTAGAGATGGTCTAGTAGTCTCTTCTGTAGAGCGGGTCTAGTAGTCTCTTCTCTTACTGTAGAGGGTCTAGTAGTCTCTTCTCCTACTGTCGAGAGGGTCTAGTAGTCTCTTATCTTACTGTAGAGATGGTCTAGTAGTCTCTTACTGTAGAGAGGGTCTAGTAGTCTCTTCTCTTACTTAAGAGAGGGTCTGGTAGTATCTTACTGTAGAGAGGGTCTGGTAGTCTCTTATATTACTGTTGAGAGGGCCTAGTAGTCTTCTCTTACTGTATAGAGGTTCTAGTAGTCTTCTCTTAATGTAGAGAGGGTCTGATAGTCTCTTCTCTTACTTTATAGAGGGTCTGGTAGTATCTTACTGTAGAGAGGGTCTGGTAGTCTCTTACTGTAGAGAGGGTCTAGTAGTCTCTTCTCTTACTCTAGAGAGGGTCTAGTAGTCTCTTCTCTTACTGTAGAGAGGGTCTAGTAGTCTCTTCTCTTAATGTAGAGAGGGTCTAGTAGTCTCTTCTCTTAATGTAGAGAGGGTCTAGTAGTCTCTTCTCTTAATGTAGAGAGGGTCTAGTAGTCTCTTCTCTTAATGTAGAGAGGGTCTAGTAGTCTCTTCTCTTAATGTAGAGAGGGTCTAGTAGTCTCTTCTCTTAATGTAGAGAGGGTCTAGTAGTCTCTTCTCTTACTGTAGAGAGGGTCTAGTAGTCTCTTCTCTTACTGTAGAGAGGGTCTAGTAGTCTCTTCTCTTACTGTAGAGAGGGTCTAGTAGTCTCTTCTCTTACTGTAGAGGTCTCGTCGTCTCCCTCACCATGTTCTGGGCTCTCTGCTCTGTTTCCTCCTCCAGGCTATAATATGTCTGAGTTTTTTTAAAGCGAGGGTGCGTTTGTTCACTCTTATCAGCAGAGGTGTAGGGAGAGACCTCCTCTTTGATGCCCATCCTAGGTTTTTCCCAAATGGTCCCCTATTCCAGAGCCCTACGGTCCAGAGCCCTAAGGTCCCTGGTCAAAGGTAGTGCACTACGAAGGGAATAGAATGCCTTTTGGGACGGAACCCTACTGCTTTCGGCGATGACAGCAGTATCTCCCGCCACAGGAAGGCCCAGGCTCCGGCCTTGTGTTTGACGTCCAATCAGATTACAGATCCTGCCAGTTGTGAACACCAATGCTGAGTGCTGCATCATCTTTTCCAGCACTGCTGCCTCCCTGATGAGGCTGGATACTCTTGGCACCCTATTCCCTACCTAGTGCATATCCCTATGGGCTCTGGTCAATAGTAGTACACTAATAGGGTGGCATGACAATGCTACCAGCTAGAAGTGTTTTCCTGTCACTGTAATGAGAGTATACCATTAACTGACAGAGGGGAATTCATTCAGCCTTAAGGCTGTGATACAATTGCAAAATTTGTTTTGGGGAGGGGGCAAAATGTCAGGAATGGTTGCTGCAACATTTTTCAGTAAAAAATGTGCAGGTTTTTATAATCTGGGAATTGTTATCGGCAGTGCCACTTAGTGGCCAATTTGTAATAATCCTCCAAACACAGAACACAGATATTGGTAATGTGATCAATCTGCGGTTCTAAAATATTTTTGGAGAGAGAGAGAAATTCCACTCCTGTTTTTGGAATGAAATGTTGTCAATTCATGTCTCAAATGTTTCTGTACTACAATATTGGATCACGCCTGCTATGATAGGTTACATTTATACATACAGTGTTCAGTTTGTCATTTCTAAATGACAAAAATATATTAACGCTGGGGTGCATGCTAATCAATCAGCATGCTAACCAAAACCCATGCTAAGTCAATGGGACAAACAGGCTAATTCACTTGCCAACTAGCCATGTAGGTTTTACCTTTAATTTTTTGTTTTAGATTGTTGTTTTTTTGTATGTTAAACTAGCTGGCTATCTGGATGATGCTTCCTATCTTAGAATTGTGACATAAAACGCTAAATCTGTCACGCCCTAACCTTAGAGAGCCTGTTTATTTCTCTATTTGGTTAGGTCAGGGTGTGATTTGGGTGGGCATTCTAGTTTTCTATTTCTTTGTTGGCCGGGTATGGTTCCCAATCAGAGGCAGCTATCGTTGTCTCTGATTGGGAATCATACTTAGGCAGGCTGTTTTCCACCTGAGTTTGTGGGATCTTGTTTCTGCACAGTAGCTGTATGGCCCTGCAGAACTTTACGGTCCTTTATCTTTGGTTGTTTTTTGGTCTTCATTTTAAATGAAGAAGATGTACACTTTCCACTCTGCACTTTGGTCTCATTCCGACGACGTACGTAACAAAATCTAGTTAACAGGCAGCAACAAGCTGTAAGAGATGCGGAAATAAATTAGGAAATGTAATTTTAATTTCATATCTCCATTGTCAGCAATATTGCCTAAAGAAATTGCTAGTGTATCATCATTTTTACCCGTGTCTGTCTGGCAGTCCATGGGTGGTCTTCCCCTAACTGAAGCCATTGTGAGCCCGTCTGACATTAACTGAAGCCATGTTGGGTCTGTCTGACTCAGACCCTAACTGAAGCCATGTTGGGCCTGTCTGACCCTAACTGAAGCCATGTTGGGCCTGTCTGACCCAAAATGAAGCCATGTTGGGCCTGTCTGACCCTAACTGAAGCCATGTTGGGCCTGTCTGACTCAGACCCTAACTGAAGCCATGTTGGGCCTGTCTGACCCCAACCCTAACTGAAGCCATGTTGGGCCTGTCTGACCCCAACCCTAACTGAAACCATGTTGGGCCTATTTCAGAACAGAGTGTTGACTCACTGGGTAATAAAATAATTTTGATGCAAAATTACAACTTTCATTAATACTTATTATTATTACAGAGGAGTGTAACATAAAAGCAGTAAAAATGAAATGCCACAAGTAGCATTTAGTTCTTATGGAAGTTGGATCATACTGGAGACACAGGACGCAGCCCTAATGGCCCCTAATCCCTATATGTGTACTACACTTGACAAAGGTCCATAGAGCTCTGGTGAAAGAAGTCACCATTCTCTAACACTGTCATCTGAATTGAACTAACCAGTGTGGGCCCTCAAAGTTAAATGTGCCATAAAACTATGCTTTCTCATCATAGATGTAGAAGATATAAAAACATATGCATTCTCATCATAGATGTAGAAGATATAAAAACATATGCTTTCTCATCATAGATGTAGAAGATATAAAAACATATGCTTTCTCATCATAGATGTAGAAGATATAAAAACATATGCTTTCTCATCATAGATGTAGAAGATATAAAAACATATGCATTCTCAACATAGATGTAGAAGATATAAAAACATATGCTTTCTCATCATAGATGTAGAAGATATAAAAACATATGCTTTCTCATCATAGATGTAGAAGCACCATGAGAAGATATAAAAACATATGCTTTCTCACATAGATGTAGAAGATATAAAAACATATCTTTCTCAAGATGTAGAAGATATAAAAACATATGCTTTCTCATCATAGATGTAGAAGATATAAAAACATATGCTTTCTCATCATAGCTTTCTCATCATAGATGTAGAAGCTTTCTCATCATAGATGTAGAAGATATAAAAACATATGCTTTCTCATCATAGATGTAGAAGATATAAAAACATATGCTTTCTCATCATAGATGTAGAAGATATAAAAACATATGCTTTCTCATCATAGATGTAGAAGATATAAAAACATATGCTTTCTCATCATAGATGTAGAAGATATAAAAACATATGCTTTCTCATCATAGATGTAGAAGATATAAAAACATATGCTTTCTCATCATAGATGTAGAAGATATAAAAACATATGCTTTCTCAACATAGATGTAGAAGATATAAAAACATATGCTTTCTCATCAAAGATGTAGAAGATATAAAAACATATGCTTTCTCATCAAAGATGTAGAAGATATAAAAACATATGCTTTCTCATCATAGATGTAGAAGATATAAAAACACTATAGAAATAGGGACGGCTGTTTTGGGTTTTGCCACAACGACTTGAGGTCGAGCCTTATGGTTCATCTTGCTGCTGGACACTTCAAGACCTTTGACAGACTGTAAAATGAGAGAGAAACTATCCAATAAGTACCATAACATTTTTACCAACATAGTGCACTACTTTTGACCAGAGCCGTATGGACCCTGGTCCAAAGTAGTGTACTGAATAGGGTGCCATTTGGGACCTTGTCAAATCCTTCTCAAATGAATCCTCGCTGCTAGAAATGTGGAGAAATGTCCCAGGCAGAATTATGTTTTTATTTATTTTATTTATTTATTTCACCTTTATTTAACCAGGTAGGCAAGTTGAGAACAAGTTCTCATTTACAACTGCGACCTGGCCAAGATAAAGCAAAGCAGTTCGACACATACAACAACACAACATAAGACCTAATTGTCAGGACATAGTTAATCAAAGACTGAGCGCTGGGGTGAAAAATGTCCCACACACACAATAGTATTCCATCTAGAGGACTGTACAGTTCTCCAACAAACAAACCAGCAGGCCAATGTTCTGTTCCCAGTTGGAATGTTGTGACTCACTGGCATTCCTTGGAGATAAGCCAATGGGAGGGCCAGATAGTACCTTTGTCCCAAATGGCAACCTATTTACAATATCATTCTCTACTTTTGACCAGAGCCCAATGGGCCGTGGTCAAAAGGAGTGCAGTACGTATTTAATATGGTGCCATTTGGGACACCGCAGTAATAGGGGTTGACAAGTCTGTGACAACAAACATGAATTCATCCCTATCCCCAGAAGAGATGTATTTATGTTCATGTCAGCTGGCACAACTAAAACAAAGCAAAGCAAACGACAGCAACAATCTCGCTGTCACAAATTCATGACTTCATTCCACGAAAAAAAAGCATACATTTCCATTGCACCTATAATTTTGGCTATAATTTTGGCTTGGCAGGGTTACACATAATGGCCTCTCATTAAAAACTAGAATTAGTGCTTATGAATCACACGTGGTTCAACTGTGAAGCATACGATAGGGAAACACTATCAACTACCGACACTTTAATTATCTGAACCAAATTGGGCTGAGAGATCTTTTGTATTGTGGCATAACCTAAAGAGCGGCAAGACTCGATACAGTGTGTGAATGGATGCTTATTGTAGATCATCACACGTACTGCAAAGACCCAGAGCTACTGTAGGAACTATGGAACTGTTCTCTAAAGGGAGGCTTTACATGCTCGAGGCTCATTAACACAACCCATAGGGCTCTTGTCTAAAGTAGTGCACTATATAGAGAATAGGGTACCATTTGGGCCACAGATATGTTTACTAGGACCAAACTAATGAGGAGTTTAAAGCTGTGTGAAGACACATGGCCATTGTGTTCTTGTGTTAGACCAGTACCCTTTCAGGGCTCCACAAAGGGACAAGGCAGTTTCCATGGAGAAATGCAGAACTCCTTTTGTTGTTGTTTTGCATTTGTTACTTACTGACCATAACTAACTACGGCTACACCAGTCTACTGCTGCTGACTACCCTGATCCTCTATCCCCTCCCAGCTTCTCTCTCTCTCGTAGGATACATACATCCCAAATGGCACCCTATTCCCTAATTTGTAAGTCGCTCTGGATAAGAGCGTCTGCTAAATGACTTAAATGTAAATGTAATGTATAGTACATAGGGCTCTGGTCAGCAGCGATGCATAAGCTGCTATTTTGGACACAGACAAAGCCCAGTACCTCAGATCATAATGCTGTAATAGCGGGTTTTGCATGCAGTATAAAAATTCCAGAGAAGTATTTTATGGCTTCAGACAGGCCAATTGACATAATTTGAACCTTCAAACTCAGTGCCTCTTTGCTTGACATCATGGGAAAATCAAAAGAAATCAGCCAAGACCTCAGAAAAAAAATTGTAGACCTCCACAAGTCTGGTTCAACCTTGGGAGCAATTTCCAAACGCCTGAAGGTACTATGTTCATCTGTACAAACAATAATACGCAAGTATAAACACCATGGGACCACACAGCCGTCATACCGCTCAGAAAGGAGACGCATTCTGTCTCCTAGAGATGAATGTACTTTGGTGCGAAAAGTGCAAATCAATCCCAGAGCAACAGCAAAGGACCTTGTGAAGATGCTGGAGGAAACAGTTACAAAAGTATCTATATCCACAGTAAAACTAGTCCTATATCGACATAACCTGAAAGGCTGCTCAGCAAGGAAGAAGCCACTGCTCCAAAACCTCCATAAAAAAGCCAGACTACAGTTTGCAACTGTACATGGGGACAAAGATCGTACTATTTGGAGAAATGTCCTCTGTTCTGATGAAACAAAAATAGAACTGTTGCCATAATGACCATCGTTATGTTTGGAGGGAAAAGGGGGAGGCTTGCAAGCCGAAGAACACCATCCCAACCGTGAAGCACGGGGGTGGCAGCATCATGTCGTGGGGGTGCTTTGCTGCAGGAGGGACTGGTGCACTTCACAAAATAGATGGCATTGTGAGGAGGAAAATTGTGGATATATTGAAACATCTCAAGACAGTCAGGAAGTTAAAGCTTGGTCGCAAATGGGTCTTCCAAATGGACAATGACCCCAAGCATACTTCCAAAGTTGTAGCAAAATGGCTTAAGGACAACAAAGTCAAGGTATTGGAATGGCCATCACAAAGCCCTGACCTCAATCTTATAGAACATTTGTGGGCAGAACTGAAAAAGCGTGTGAGAGCAAGGAGGGCTACAAACCTGACTCAGTCACACCAGCTCTGTCAGGAGGAATGGGCCAAAATTCTTGTGAGTGTATGTAAACTCTGACCCACTGGGAATGTGATGAAAGAAATAAAAGCTGAAATAAATCATTCTCGACTATTATTCTGACATTTCACATCCTTAAAATAAAGTGGTGATCCCAACTGACCTAAGACAGGGCATTTTTGCTAGGATTAAATGTCAGGAATGGTGAAAAATTGAGTTTAAATGTACTTGGCTAAGGTGTATGTAAACTTCTGACTTCAACTGTAACTGTTGACTCCGCCCAGAAAGATACGAAAGATGACTATTAGATGTAGAGTATGCTGTCAAATGGCACCATATTCCCTACATTTGATCAGGGTCCATACAGATCTTGGGTTATACACAACCTCTCTTTGACCCTATGGTCATCAGAATTCATTGGACCTTTGATCTTCTCCCAGTCCCTACCCTCTATGACCCCCGTTGCCTAGGAGACCCCTCACTGGGGCGGCAGGGTAGCCCAGTGGTTAGAGCGTTGGAGTTGTAAGTTCAAACTCCCGAGCTGACAAGGTACAAATCTGTCGTTCTGCCCCTGAACAGGTAGTTAACCCACTGTTCCTAGGCTGTCATTGAAAATAAGAATTTGTTCTTAACTGACTTGCCTAGTTAAATAAAGGTTAAATAAAATAAGAAATAAAACTGTGCCAGGCAAGACCTGAGCTCTTTAGTGCCACCCTGTGGACCAAATAGGGATTTCATCCTAGGGACGGGTAACTAATCTGCATTGTCATCATACTGTATGAGTCGGGCCCTGTGTTTTGCATAGTCTTGGTCCAATTCTCATTTCTGAATGAGGATTAAAATGCAGGATAAAACATTTATGTCCCATGATTGCAGAAAACACAGGGCCCTAAATACGAGGCCCGTTTCTATTACTTCTGGAACCACCAAGAGCAGGAGAGTACTCACACAAGCAAACTCGGAGCTTTAATTTATATTCATACTGCTTTTCCAGAAATATAAATGATGTTACTCGGCATGCATTGTCCCATTCAGGAACACATTGTGGAATCTGCAAATAAATTATTTTAGCTGGAAAACATCCCTTCAGTTGTAGCAAGCAAACATTGAAATTACACACTGTACTGTATATCACCTTTATTAATTTGAGCTATACCAACAAGTTTTTTATCCATCACTCTTTATTAAGAACTAAACCATCCTGATCCCTCAATGCTCAGAGTACCACAATCTTCTCATTCAGGGCGATCTGTGCTTGAGTCAGATTAGATAGATAGGTCACCATCAACAGGTCCTGTGAAAGAGAAACGGTATACATTCACACAAATGTCATGAGTACAAGGGACATATATTATGGCTGTTCAACTGAATCAACTCCACAGATGAGGAGCCGTATGTATCAAGCGTCTCAGAGGAGGAGTGCTGATCTAGGATCAGATTCACAACCATGTAATTGTGATGTAAAAAAAAAAAAAAAGAGGCAAAACTGATCCTAAACCAGCACTTGATAAATACAGGCCCAAATCCAAGAGGCATAAAAACGTACGTTGATGTTGGAGTTGAGCATGGTCTCAAAGTCCTCTGCTGTGATCTTAGGGACCTTATTGACCAGGTCCATCAGGTACCGTCCCACACTGTTATCTGCCATCTGCTTACCAGACTGACAAACATACAGAAAGAAAAGCTTAGGTTATGGCCACAGAGACGCATAAACACAAATTAAGTCGTAACTCAACTAAAATCAACTATTTTCCGATGAGTTGCATACGTTAAAAAAGGTTGACATAACGGAACGTCTCCGTAATGTAATATGGGATGCAGCCATAATATAGGCTCTGTTGTGTAGGCTACTCACCAACACATCCTCAATGTAGGTCAGTACCGTGGCCAGCATGTCCTGAACGCGGCCTGCTGCCCCGCCCACCTGGCAGAGGTCAGAGGTCAGCCCATTGGTGGTGTTAGGAGCATCTCTCGTCCTCTGGAGAAGATCAACTAGAATATACAAAATATTTGATCAATTTTAGTAAGGATTTCCACACCCCAACAAGAAGACATGACTCAACAAATAAAACCGTGTCCAAACCAGGAACAAATGGGACAGAAAACAAGGAGAGAAGAATGAAGGTTCTGACCTCCTATCCTCTCTGTGTCGTAATACTTGTATTTCACACTCAGGGAGTGAACATCACACCGACAGTCTTTCCGGCACACCCATCTGGGCACTGTCATGGCAACCGAAGCAATGGGAAAAAATGATATGAATTTATTTAAACTATCATAAGGAATACAAAAGTGCTTAAAGGAAAGTAACGAAACAGCAAATGCAAACAGAACAAAACAACTGAAAGATGAGATCAGGAAGTCACAGGGAGTTGAAGCAACTCTGCTTGGGATGGAGTCAACAATAGCTTTTCAGTGGACCAACTACAGTACTGAGACAGAAGAAGAGAGACTGGTTAAAGTGAGGGAAGTCACAGACCTGACGTAGGCACGGATGTTCATCTTGCCACTCTGCAGGGCAGTGTCCATGGTGAGGTGAATGGGGTTCGTGGCCTCTCGGCTGTAGTACTCATGGATCAACACAGAGTGCTCAGTGATCTCAAAGCCTGTGGCATACCTGTTGAAGGAGAATGGTTTGACTTTAGAGCAGTGTTCTGACACAGGCAAACAGATTTACTTTGAACAAATTTACTTTTTTCTAGTTCATTGAATAAGTTGTCAATAATTGTTAGTACTGGCACGGGACAACAGCTTTTTTCTAATGGGACTAGGGAAGAATATAAGCCTACTCACCATCCAACAATGACCTCACTGGGTGACACCCTCTTATGAAGATCGTACATGTTCTTGGCAAACTCCATGTCCACAGCAACCTGTCACCATCACAAAGACATCAGTTTCACTTCTAGGCCTACATATGCAAGCTTTCCTAATGTCTACACTACAGCAATAGCTAGATAGTATATAGTTGTATCAGTGACACTTCTCATCACCTCATCTTCAGACTCATTGTGGGGGACGGAGAAACAGTTGGTGACCTCCACAGAGTGCTTGTCAATGGTACCTGAGGAAGACAAGGAATGCATTAAGTTGCGATACTCGTTTTGTGCCGATGATACGGGGACAAATTGAACTATTCTATGGAACTTGTTACTCGCTAGCCAGCAACGTTTCAACAACATAAACATTCCACAGTAATCTAGGCAAGCTAAAAACGTTTAATACTTGGTCAAATCTTATAATCAGAGGAGCTTTGGTATATTTTTGGAACAAGAGGATGTGAGAGCCTGGCAATGCATCAGCAAAGTGATGCAAGCTAAGTTAGCCGTAGCTAGCTAGCTGAGACAGGCTGTTCGCCTCCCTGCGCGTCTAATCCATTTTCATTAGAGCTAAAGTAAGTTTATAGTTAAATTACCAAGCAAGGTTCCGATCACACGACTCGCTCCCTCATTTCTTCGTTCGTAAGAATCGCCGATGGACGCGAGAACGACAGGGTGAATTTTCACCACGGGGCCATACACCGACATCTTGAAAAGGGAACAATTTTACGCTTCCGGTCGCTTTATCGGCGTGTGACAAATACAGACAAGGTGCGTCACCTGCTGCATTGAAGTGGTATTGCACACGAAGCGACCTCATAATACAAAAATTAAACCCTTATAATAAAACATAATAGACTAGATGTGATTAACCATTGAATGCATCAGAATACCATTTTTTTCTGGAAAACAGTATTAAATACTATAATTGAAACGCTGTTGCTATTTGGCTGTTCAGAAACTGGTTGTTTCATATGGATATGAATTCATTTATTTTCGAAAAGTCATCCTCCACAGACCGAATAACATTGCGACCTTCTGCAAGCCTATTGAAGAATATGTCAACTGGATCATAAAATGATCTCCATAGCAACCTCGGGTTGTAAATGCCTCCTCACATCATCGGCATCTAAAATGTCCAGACTTTACCATCAGTGTAAAACAGTTGACAAAAAACAGCACAATGGTTTAAATATCTAATGCTTGTCGTAATCATGAATCTGGGTGATGGTTTATGAATGATGGTGATGACAGCATCCTCCTCGACTGTCGCTCCCATGATCTAACACCTGCGCAGCTGCCGTAATTCATACAATTCTATCTGATGCGGATCGCTGCTGGCTTCACTGTCTATACCCAATGGTCTGTACGGACGAACTGCCACCATTTTAAACTCTTTGAAGACAAACTTGGAAAAATATAAGAATATGCTATTTGTGAGCACGCTGTTTATTGAGGATTACAGACATCTAAAAAGCAGAGTCGTTTGGTTGAGGTTGCCTTTGTTTCCTGTTGAGAGAGTAGAGGACTGAACTGATGCTGCGTCGAACACCCTCCTCATCAGCAGAGCCGATGATAAACATTAAAATTGTCGGATGATCGAACCTGAGCGGAAGATCTCCGAGCTCGCTCTTGGACCATCCACTCATCTGTAAGGTCCTTTATAAATAAATAAATACGGGGACAGGATATTGTTTAATAGGATAAGGCAATTACCAGATGAAGCGGGACAAACCCCACTACAGGTAAGATAAATCACTGTTGTTTTCTTTATGATTGATAAATGTGCATTTGCTAATCGAATACATTAAGAAATGTTTAATGCGTCATTGTTGAATAGTCAACACCGTAGGCTATTCCATCACCCCACGCGTTTAGTTACCGAATATTCTATCCAGGTAGTGTTTTATATCACTGGAGGAAACGGGGCTCCATTTTATACTAACACGGTGATTATGCACATTATTAGAATGGAACCCGTCCTATAGCTGTTTTGTATTCTTATATTACAGAATACGTTAAAAGTGACATTGTACGTTTTCTGATAAATAATAGCCTCCTTTCTGTCATTTATTGTGCTCCCATAACAGACAGGCAAAGGCTATGCATGACCAATCTAATGACCTTATTCTTAAGGCTGCATGTACAGCATATGGTTTGTCTCGGCAATATGTGACTCTTTCTCGGACCAAATTCACTTTCCCCATCCCCCACAGTCAGACAGGAGAAATGACCAATCTGTCCTTGTCAGTGAATTATTCAGCTCTGACTCTCAAATGGCACCCTAGGTCCCTTCATTACTTTTGACCAGAGCCCTATGGGCCCCTAATCAAAAGTAGTGCACTACATAGGAAAATGGTGCCATTTGGGACATTGATCAGGGCTTCACTCCATTTCTCTGTAACATCTGAACTGTTCCATTAATATAGATTAGACTGTACTGAAGGTAATAGGAGGGTTTGTGCAGAGAAAGGAGTCAAGACAGATAGAGAGATGGGTATTGAAAACAGGACAGATAGAGACATGGGTATTGAGTCAGGACAGAGAGAAAGATGGGTATTCAAATCAAATTTATTTCTATAGCCCTCGTACATCAGCTGATATCTCAAAGTGCTGTACAGAAACCCAGCCTAAAACCCCAGACAGCAAGCAATGCAGGTGTAGAATCACAGATAGAGACATGGGTATTGAGTCAGGACTGATAAGACATGGGTATTGAGTCAAGGACAGAGAGAGAGAGATGGGTATTTGAGGCAGGACAGACAGAGAGAGATATATGGGTATTGAGTCAGGCCAGAGAGAGAGATGGGTATTGAGTCAGGACAGAGAGAGAGAGATGGGTAATTGAGGGCAGGACAGACAGAGAGAGAGAGATGGGTATTGAGTCAGGACAGAGAGAGAGAGATGGGTAATTGAGGCAGGACAGACAGAGAGAGAGAGATGGGTGATTGAGTCAGGACAGAGAGAGAGGATGGGTATTTGAGGCAGGACAGACAGAGAGATATATGGGTATTGAGTCAGGACAGACAGAGAGAGATATATGGGTATTGAGTCAGGCCAGAGAGAGAGAGATGGGTATTGAGTCAGGCCAGAGAGAGAGAGATGGGTATTGAGTCAGGACAGAGAGAGAGAGATGGGTATTGAGTCAGGCCAGAGAGAGAGAGATGGGTATCGAATCAGGACCATTTCTTGAGGGACAGAAGACTACTTACCAAAATGCCACCCTAATTGCTATAGTGCACTTATTTTGTCCATAGGGCTCTGTTCAAAAGTAGCATACTATATAAAGGGAATAGGTTGCTATTTGGGATGAAAACCTAGTGTTATTCAGTATAGTGAAGGGCATAAGTTATGCTCAACACTAGCCCTTCAACACTCCCTGTAGAACATATTTACAGCATGCAGAGCCCTCTAGATACCCCACACTTCTATGATCTCACAATAATAATTTGGATACATTTCCCCCTTCTTGTTTTGTATCCTAGGACCTCAACGTAAAGAACCGGATTAAACCGTCAATAACCATTGGACAGAGTCTGCCATAGGGGAGATATAAACACACACACCATCATTCCTGATGGCGCTTGAAGACTCTGCCTTCCCCTCGCGGCCAGAGTCCCTCTCTCTGCCCGTGGTGGAGAAAGGGAAGGGACCAGTGCAAGAGGCTAGCGAGGTGACGGCCTCCACCGGAGTGTTTGATGTGTCTGAGGATCTGGGCCATGTGGTTACCACGGATACCACCCAGCCTGGCGTTAACAGATCGTGGAAGTCCAAGTTGGCAGAGAGGCAGGCCAATGCAGCATCCGAGGAGTACGTTAAGAAGCTGCCTCGGGTGGTGGAGAAGGAGAGGGGTAGATTTGGCTGGGGTGAGTAGTAGTGATGTTGCCTTTATCGGTGTCCAAAATTGGCACCCTATTTGCATCTCATAAGGCTCTGGTCAAAAGTAGGGCACTATGTAGTGAATAAGGGGCCATTTTGGAATGCACACTTTCTCTCCCAGGACTGTTCTTCTTTTCTGACCTGAGACATTGTTGGCGCCACGAGAGTGAATCTATCTAGAACGAGAGGTTACTAAGCGACCGTCTGGCAGTGTTCTGTGACCAATGTAAGGTTTTGTGTTTGGCTTTAAATGATTTACACTGACAGACAGGCTAAATCCCAAATGACACCCTATTTCCTATATATTAGGGTGCCATTTGGGATGCACACACTGTGTTCTCTCTGGCTCTCTACAGTCTGCAGATAGGTGGTTATTGAATGCATATTTTCCCTCCCTCCTCCACCTCTACCCGCCCCCTCCCTCCTACTCCCCCTCCTCCTCTACCTCTACCCCCCACCCCTCCTCCACTTCTAACCCCCCCCTCTACCCTCCTCCCCTCCTGTGTAAAATGCCTGTTCCTCTGGTTTCTCCCCCCCAACCCATCTTCCTGTTGCTCATTCCCTTAGTCCTACTGCCGATATGTCACTGTAGTCTTTCCCTGTCTCACTCCTCTTCTCTCTCTCTCTCTCTCTCTCCCCTCCCTCCCTTCCTGGCCTGGTTTCCTGCCTGCAGCCAAGAGACGTAAGACTCAGCGCTATGTGGAGAAGAATGGTCGCTGTAACGTTTCACACGGCAACATGAGGGAGACGTACCGTTATCTGACAGATATCTTCACCACGCTGGTGGACCTCAACTGGCGCTGCTCTCTCTTCGTCTTCGTCATGGCCTATGCCATCACCTGGCTCTTCTTCGGGGCCATTTGGTACCTGATAGCTTACCTCCGGTGAGAGGGACAAACGGACAGACAGCAGGCCAGGGGACACTTGGGATAGTCCCAAATGACACCCCTATTCTCATATAGTGCACTATATAGGGAATGGGATGGCATTTCAGATGCATCCAATGGTATCACTGTCAGAGAGAGTCACTCTACATGTTGCAATTTCTTCTCTGTAGAGCAAGTATATTAGTAAATGGATAGTTTTTCACAACCTATATTTTTGTTTGCTCCTCTC